>NW_025729125.1:0-105310 GCF_021461385.2 Schistocerca piceifrons
ATGTGTAATTTTATCTGTATTCTAAAAGTATAATGAAAAATTTTTAAACAAGGTGCTGTTGCTGCCCAAAAAACTAATTGTTCACGCTGTCAACCCCTCTACGTAGATACATTCGTTGTGAAGAATGCTATGTGCACAGCACTAGCGATTTTCTTTTAGAATATGTCGCCGCTCACACACATCTCTTGTCAACCTGGTAACGAAAGGAAAGGACATCATTAGCGCACTCCAAAGTCACCAGAATGTGTAATTTTATCTGTATTCTTAAAGTATAATGAAAAAAATTTAAACAAAGCGCTGTTGCTGCCCAAAAAACTATTTGTTCACGCTGTCAACCCCTCTACGTAGATACATTCGGTGTGAAGAATGCTATGTGCACAGCACTAGCGATTTTCTTCTAGAATATGTCGCCGCTCACACACATCTGTTGTCAACCTGCTAACGAAAGGAAAGGAAATCATTAGCGCACTCCAAAGTCACCAGAATGTGTAATTTTATCTGTATTCTTAAAGTATAATGAAAAAAATTTAAACAAAGTGCTGTTACTGCCCAAAAAACTAATTGTTTACGCTGTCAACCCCCCTACGTAGATACATTCGGTGTGAAGAATGCTATGTGCACAGCACTAGCGATTTTCTTCTAGAATATAACGCCGCTCAAACACGTCTCTTGTCAACCTGCTAACGAAAGGAAAGGAAATCATTAGCGCACTCCAAAGTCACCAGAATGTGTAATTTTATCTGTATTCTTAAAGTATAATGAAAAAAATTTAAACAATGCGCTGTTGCTGCCCAAAAAACTATTTGGTCACGCTGTCAACCCCTCTACGTAGATACATTCGGTGTGAAGAATGCTATGTGCACAGCACTAGCGATTTTCTTCTAGAATATGTCGCCGCTCAAACACGTCTCTTGTCAACCTGCTAACGAAGGGATAGGAAATCATTAGCGCACTCTAAAGTCACCATAATGTGTAATTTTATCTGTATTCTTAAAGTATAATGAAAAAAATTTAAACAAAGTGATGTTTCTGCCAAAAAAAATAATTGTTCACGCTGTCAACCACTCTACGTAGATACATTCGGTGTGAAGAATGCTATGTGCACAGCACTAGCGATTTTCTTCTAGAATACTTCGCCGCTCCCACACATCTGTTGTCAAAATGCTAACAAAAGGAAAGGAAATCATTAGCGCACTCCAAAGTCACCAGTATGTGTAATTTTATCTGTATTCTTAAAGTATAATGAAAAAAATTTAAACAAAGTGCAGTTACTGCCCAATAATCTAATTGTTCACGCTGTCAACCCCTCTACGTAGATACATTCGGTGTGAAGAATGCTATGTGCACAGCACTAGCGAATTTCTTCTAGAATACTTCGCCGCTCCCACACATCTGTTGTCAACCTGCTAACGAAAGGAAGGGAAATCATTAGCGCACTCCAAAGTCACCAGAATGTGTAATTTTATCTGTATTCTTAAAGTATAATGAAAAAAATTTAAACAAAGTGCTGCTGCTGCCCAAAAAACTAATTGTTCACGCTGTCAACCCCTCTACGTAGATACATTCGGTGTGAAGAATGCTATGTGCACAGCACTAGCGATTTTCTTCTAGAATATGTCGCCGTTCACACACATCTCTTGTCAACCTGCTAACGAAAGGAAAGGAAATCATTAGCGCAATCCAAAGACACCAGAATGCTTAATGTTATCTGTATTCTTAAAGTATAATTAAAAAAATTTTAAACAAAGTGCTGTTACTGCCCAAAAAAACTAATTGTTCACGCTGTCAACCCCCTACGTAGATACATTCGGTGTGAAGAATGCTATGTGCACAGCACTAGCGATTTTGTTCTAGAATAATTCGCCGCTCCCACACATCTGTTGTCAACCTGCTATCGAAAGGAAAGGAAATCATTAGCGCAATCCAAAGACACCAGAATGCTTAATGTTATCTGTATTCTTAAAGTATAATTAAAAAAATTTTAAACAAAGTGCTGTTGCTGCCCAAAAAACTAATTGTTCACGCTGTCAACCCCTCTACGTAGATACATTCGGTGTGAAGAATGCTATGTGCACAGCACTAGCGATTTTCTTCTAGAATATGTCCCCGCTCAAACACGTCTCTTGTCAACCTGCTAACGAAAGGAAAGGAAATCATTAGCGCACTCCAAAGTCACCAGAATGTGTAATTTTATCTGTATTCTTAAAGTATAATGAAAAAAATTTAAACAAAGTGCTGTTGCTGCCCAAAAAACTATTTGTTCACGCTGTCAACCCCTCTACGTAGATACATTCGGTGTGAAGAATGCTATGTGCACAGCACTAGCGATTTTCTTCTAGAATATGTCGCCGCTCACACACATCTCTTGTCAACCTGCTAACGAAAGGAAAGGAAATCATTAGCGCAATCCAAAGACACCTGAATGCTTAATGTTATCTGTATTCTTAAAGTATAATTAAAAAAATTTTAAACAAAGTGCTGTTGCTGCCCAAAAAACTAATTGTTCACGCTGTCAACCCCCCTACGTAGATACATTCGGTGTGAAGAATGCTATGTGCACAGCACTAGCGATTTTCTTCTAGAATAATTCGCCGCTCCCACACATCTGTTGTCAACCTGCTATCGAAAGGAAAGGAAATCATTAGCGCACTCCAAAGTCACCAGAATGTGTAATTTTATCTGTATTCTTAAAGTATAATGAAAAAAATTTGAACAAAGTGCTGTTACTGCCCAAAATACTAATTGTTCACGCTGTCAACCCCTCTACGTAGATACATTCGGTGTGAAGAATGCTATGTGCACAGCACTAGCGATTTTCTTCTAGAATATGTCGCCGCTCAAACACGTCTCTTGTCAACCTGCTAACGAAAGGAAAGGAAATCATTAGCGCACTCCAAAGTCACCAGAATGTGTAATTTTATCTGGATTCTTAAAGTATAATGAAAAAAATTTAATCAAAGTGCTGTTGCTGCCAAAAAAACTAATTGTTCACGCTGTCAACACCTCTACGTAGATACATTCGGTGTGAAGAATGCTATGTGTACAGCACTAGCGATTTTCTTCTAGAATATGTCGCCGCTCACACACATCTGTTGTCAACCTGCTAACGAAAGGAAAGGAAATCATTAGCGCACTCCAAAGTAACCATAATGTGTAATTTTATCTGTATTCTTAAAGTATAATGAAAAAAATTTAAACAAAGTGATGTTGCTGCCAAAAAAACTAATTGTTCACGCTGTCAACCCCTCTACGTAGATACATTTGGTGTGAAGAATGCTATGTGCACAGCACTAGCGATTTTCTTCTAGAATACTTCGCCGCTCCCACACATCTGTTGTCAACCTGCTAACGAAAGAAAGGAAATTATTAGCGCACTCCAAAGTCACCAGAACGTGTAATTTTATCTGTATTCTTAAAGTATAATGAAAAAAATTTAAACAAAGTGCTGCTGCTGCCCAAAAAACTAATTGTTCACGCTGTCAACCCCTCTACGTAGATACATTCGGTGTGAAGAATGCTATGTGCACAGCACTAACGATTTTCTTCTAGAATAGTTCGCCGCTCACACACATCTCTGGTCAACCTGCTAACGAAAGGAAAGGAAATCATTAGCGCACTCCAAAGTCACCAGAATGTGTAATTTTATCTGTATTCTTAAAGTATAGTGAAAAAAATTTAAGCATAGTGCTGTTACTGCCAAAAACACTAATTGTTCACGCTGTGACCCCTCTACGTAGATACATTCGGTGTGAAGAATGCTATGTGCACGGCACTAGTGGTTTTCTTCTAGAATATGTCGCCGCTCACACACATCTGTTGTCAACCTGCTAACGAAAGGAAAGGAAATCATTAGCGCTCCCCAAAGTCACCAGAATGTGTAATTTTATCTGTATTCTTAAAGTATAATGAAAAAAATTTAAACAAAGTGCTGTTACTGCCAAAAAACTAATTGTTCACGCTGTCAACCCCTCTACGTAGATACATTCGGTGTGAAGAATGCTATGTGCACAGCACTAGTGGTTTTCTTCTAGAATATGTCGCCGCTCACACACATCTGTTGTCAACCTGCTAACGAAAGGAAAGGAAATCATTAGCGCACTCCAAAGTCACCAGAATGTGTAATTTTATCTGTATTCTTAAAGTATAACGAAAAAAATTTAAACAAAGTGCTGTTGCTGCCCAAAAAACTAATTGTTCACGCTGTCAACCCCTCTACGTAGATACATTCGGTGTGAAGAATGCTATGTGCACAGCACTAGCGATTTTCTTCTAGAATATGTCCCCGCTCAAACACGTCTCTTGTCAACCTGCTAACGAAAGGAAAGGAAATCATTAGCGCACTCCAAAGTCACCAGAATGTGTAATTTTATCTGTATTCTTAAAGTATAATGAAAAAAATTTAAGCAAAGTGCTGTTGCTGCCAAAAAAACTATTTGTTCACGCTGTCAACTCCTCTACGTAGATACATTCGGTGTGAAGAATGCTATGAGCACAGCACTAGCGACTTTCTTCTAGAATATGTCCCCGCTCACACACATCTCTTGTCAACCTGCTAAGGAAAGGAATGGAAATCATTAGCGCACTCCAAAGTCACCAGAATGTGTAATTTTATCTGTATTCTTAAAGTATAATGAAAAAAATTTAAACAAAGTGCTGTTGCTGCCCAAAAAACTAATTGTTCACGCTGTCAACCCCTCTACGTAGATACATTCGGTGTGAAGAATGCTATGTGCACAGCACTAGTGGTTTTCTTCTAGAATATGTCGCCGCTCACACACATCTGTTGTCAACCTGCTAACGAAAGGAAAGGAAATCATTAGCGCACTCCAAAGTCACCAGAATGTGTAATTTTATCTGTATTCTTAAAGTATAATGAAAGAAATTTAAACAAAATGCTGTTACTGCCCAAAAAACTAATTGTTCACGCTGTCAACCCCTCTACGTAGATACATTCGGTGTGAAGAATGCTATGTGCACAGCACTAGCGATTTTCTTCTAGAATAGTTCGAGGCTCCCACACATCTGTTGTCAACCTGCTAACGAAACGAAAGGAAATCATTAGCCCACTCCAAAGTCATCAGAATGTGTAATTTTATCTGTATTCTTAAAGTATAATGAAAAAAATTTAAACAAAGTGCTGTTGCTGCCCAAAAAACTAATTGTTCACGCTGTCAACCCCTCTACGTAGATACATTCGGTGTGAAGAATGCTATGTGCACAGCACTAGTGGTTTTCTTCTAGAATATGTCGCCGCTCACACACATCTCTTGTCAGCCTGCTAAGGAAAGGAATGGAAATCATTAGCGCACTCCAAAGTCACCAGAATGTGTAATTTTATCTGTATTCTTAAAGTATAATGAAAAAAATTTAAACAAAGTGCTGTTGCTGCCCAAAAGACTAATTGTTCACGCTGTCAACCCCTCTACGTAGATACATTCGGTGTGAAGAATGCTATGTGCACAGCACTAGTGGTTTTCTTCTAGAATATGTCGCCGCTCACACACATCTGTTGTCAACCTGCTAACGAAAGGAAAGGAAATCATTAGCGCACTCCAAAGTCACCAGAATGTGTAATTTTATCTGTATTCTTAAAGTATAATGAAAGAAATTTAAACAAAATGCTGTTACTGCCCAAAAAACTAATTGTTCACGCTGTCAACCCCTCTACGTAGATACATTCGGTGTGAAGAATGCTATGTGCACAGCACTAGCGATTTTCTTCTAGAATAGTTCGAGGCTCCCACACATCTGTTGTCAACCTGCTAACGAAACGAAAGGAAATCATTAGCCCACTCCAAAGTCATCAGAATGTGTAATTTTATCTGTATTCTTAAAGTATAATGAAAAAAATTTAAACAAAGCGCTGTTGCTGACCAAAACACTAATTGTTCACGCTGTCAACCACTCTACGTAGTTACATTCGGTGTGAAGAATGCTATGTGCACAGCACTAGCGATTTTCTTCTAGAATATGTCGCCGCTCAAACACGTCTCTTGTCAACCTGCTAACGAAAGGAAAGGAAATCATTAGCGCATTCCAAAGTCACCAGAATGTGTAATTTTATCTGGATTCTTAAAGTATAATGAAAAAAATTTAAACAAAGTGCTGTTGCTGCCAAAAAAACTAATTGTTCACGCTGTCAACACCTCTACGTAGATACATTCGGTGTGAAGAATGCTATGTGTACAGCACTAGCGATTTTCTTCTAGAATATGTCGCCGCTCACACACATCTGTTGTCAACCTGCTAACGAAAGGATAGGAAATCATTAGCGCACTCCAAAGTCACCATAATGTGTAATTTTATCTGTATTCTTAAAGTATAATGAAAAAAATTTAAACAAAGTGATGTTGCTGCCAAAAAAACTAATTGTTCACGCTGTCAACCCCTCTACGTAGATACATTTGGTGTGAAGAATGCTATGTGCACAGCACTAGCGATTTACTTCTAGAATACTTCTCCGCTCCCACACATCTGTTGTCAACCTGCTAACGAAAGGAAAGGAAATTATTAGCGCACTCCAAAGTCACCAGAATGTGTAATTTTATCTGGATTCTTAAAGTATAATGAAAAAAATTTAAACAAAGTGCTGTTGCTGCCAAAAAAACTAATTGTTCACGCTGTCAACCCCTCTACGTAGATACATTTGGTGTGAAGAATGCTATGTGCACGGCACTAGTGGTTTTCTTCTAGAATATGTCGCCGCTCACACACATCTGTTGTCAACCTGCTAACGAAAGGAAAGGAAATCATTAGCGCACTCCAAAGTCACCAGAATGTGTAATTTTATCTGTATTCTTAAAGTATAATGAAAAAAATTTAAACAAAGTGCTGTTACTGCCAAAAAACTAATTGTTCACGCTGTCAACCCCTCTACGTAGATACATTCGGTGTGAAGAATGCTATGTGCACAGCACTAGTGGTTTTCTTCTAGAATATGTCGCCGCTCACACACATCTGTTGTCAACCTGCTAACGAAAGGAAAGGAAATCATTAGCGCACTCCAAAGTCACCAGAATGTGTAATTTTATCTGTATTCTTAAAGTATAACGAAAAAAATTTAAACAAAGTGCTGTTGCTGCCCAAAAAACTAATTGTTCACGCTGTCAACCCCTCTACGTAGATACATTCGGTGTGAAGAATGCTATGTGCACAGCACTAGCGATTTTCTTCTAGAATATGTCCCCGCTCAAACACGTCTCTTGTCAACCTGCTAACGAAAGAAAGGAAATCATTAGCGCACTCCAAAGTCACCAGAATGTGTAATTTTATCTGTATTCTTAAATTATAATGAAAAAAATTTAAACAAAGTGCTGTTGCTGCCAAAAAAACTATTTGTTCACGCTGTCAACTCCTCTACGTAGATACATTCGGTGTGAAGAATGCTATGAGCACAGCACTAGCGACTTTCTTCTAGAATATGTCCCCGCTCACACACATCTCTTGTCAACCTGCTAAGGAAAGGAATGGAAATCATTAGCGCACTCCAAAGTCACCAGAATGTGTAATTTTATCTGTTTTCTTAAAGTATAATGAAAAAAATTTAAACAAAGTGCTGTTGCTGCCCAAAAAACTAATTGTTCACGCTGTCAACACCTCTACGTAGATACATTCGGTGTGAAGAATGCTATGTGCACAGCACTAGTGGTTTTCTTCTAGAATATGTCGCCGCTCACACACATCTGTTGTCAACCTGCTAACGAAAGGAAAGGAAATCATTAGCGCACTCCAAAGTCACCAGAATGTGTAATTTTATCTGTATTCTTAATGTATAATGAAAGAAATTTAAACAAAATGCTGTTACTGCCCAAAAAACTAATTGTTCACGCTGTCAACCCCTCTACGTAGATACATTCGGTGTGAAGAATGCTATGTGCACAGCACTAGCGATTTTCTTCTAGAATAGTTCGAGGCTCCCACACATCTGTTGTCAACCTGCTAACGAAACGAAAGGAAATCATTAGCCCACTCCAAAGTCATCAGAATGTGTAATTTTATCTGTATTCTTAAAGTATAATGAAAAAAATTTAAACAAAGCGCTGTTGCTGACCAAAACACTAATTGTTCACGCTGTCAACCACTCTACGTAGATACATTCGGTGTGAAGAATGCTATGTGCACAGCACTAGCGATTTTCTTCTAGAATATGTCGCCGCTCAAACACGTCTCTTGTCAACCTGCTAACGAAAGGAAAGGAAATCATTAGCGCACTCCAAAGTCACCAGAATGTGTAATTTTATCTGGATTCTTAAAGTATAATGAAAAAAATTTAAACAAAGTGCTGTTGCTGCCAAAAAAACTAATTGTTCACGCTGTCAACACCTCTACGTAGATACATTCGGTGTGAAGAATGCTATGTGTACAGCACTAGCGATTTTCTTCTAGAATATGTCGCCGCTCACACACATCTGTTGTCAACCTGCTAACGAAAGGAAAGGAAATCATTAGCGCACTCCAAAGTCACCAGAACGTGTAATTTTATCTGTATTCTTAAAGTATAATGAAAAAAATTTAAACAAAGTGCTGTTGCTGCCCAAAAAACTAATTGTTCACGCTGTCAACCCCTCTACGTAGATACATTCGGTGTGAAGAATGCTATGTGCACAGCACTAACGATTTTCTTCTAGAATAGTTCGCCGCTCACACACATCTCTGGTCAACCTGCTAACGAAAGGAAAGGAAATCATTAGCGCACTCCAAAGTCACCAGAATGTGTAATTTTATCTGTATTCCTAAGTATAGTGAAAAAAATTTAAGCATAGTGCTGTTACTGCCAAAAACACTAATTGTTCACGCTGTCAACCCCTCTACGTAGATACATTCGGTGTGAAGAATGCTATGTGCACGGCACTAGTGGTTTTCTTCTAGAATATGTCGCCGCTCACACACATCTGTTGTCAACGTGCTAACGAAAGGAAAGGAAATCATTAGCGCACTCCAAAGTCACCAAAATGTGTAATTTTATCTGTATTCTTAAAGTATAATGAAAAAAATTTAAACAAAGTGCTGTTACTGCCAAAAAACTAATTGTTCACGCTGTCAACCCCTCTACGTAGATACATTCGGTGTGAAGAATGCTATGTGCACAGCACTAGTGGTTTTCTTCTAGAATATGTCGCCGCTCACACACATCTGTTGTCAACCTGCTAACGAAAGAAAAGGAAATCATTAGCGCACTCCAAAGTCACCAGAATGTGTAATTTTATCTGTATTCTTAAAGTATAACGAAAAAAATTTAAACAAAGTGCTGTTGCTGCCCAAAAATCTAATTGTTCACGCTGTCAACCCCTCTACGTAGATACATTCGGTGTGAAGAATGCTATGTGCACAGCACTAGCGATTTTCTTCTAGAATATGTCCCGCTCAAACACGTCTCTTGTCAACCTGCTAACGAAAGGAAAGGAAATCATTAGCGCACTCCAAAGTCACCAGAATGTGTAATTTTATCTGTATTCTTAAAGTATAATGAAAAAAATTTAAACAAAGTGCTGTTGCTGCCAAAAAAACTATTTGTTCACGCTGTCAACTCCTCTACGTAGATACATTCGGTGTGAAGAATGCTATGAGCACAGCACTAGCGACTTTCTTCTACAATATGTCCCCGCTCACACACATCTCTTGTCAACCTGCTAAGGAAAGGAATGGAAATCATTAGCGCACTCCAAAGTCACCAGAATGTGTAATTTTATCTGTATTCTTAAAGTATAATGAAAATATTTAAACAAAGTGCTGTTGCTGCCCAAAAAACTAATTGTTCACGCTGTCAACCCCTCTACGTAGATACATTCGGTGTGAAGAATGCTATGTGCACAGCACTAGTGGTTTTCTTCTAGAATATGTCGCCGCTCACACACATCTGTTGTCAACCTGCTAACGAAAGGAAAGGAAATCATTAGCGCACTCCAAAGTCACCAGAATGTGTAATTTTATCTGTATTCTTAAAGTATAATGAAAGAAATTTAAACAAAATGCTGTTACTGCCCAAAAAACTAATTGTTCACGCTGTCAACCCCTCTACGTAGATACATTCGGTGTGAAGAATGCTATGTGCACAGCACTAGCGATTTTCTTCTAGAATAGTTCGAGGCTCCCACACATCTGTTGTCAACCTGCTAACGAAACGAAAGGAAATCATTAGCCCACTCCAAAGTCATCAGAATGTGTAATTTTATCTGTATTCTTAAAGTATAATGAAAAAAATTTAAACAAAGCGCTGTTGCTGACCAAAACACTAATTGTTCACGCTGTCAACCACTCTACGTAGATACATTCGGTGTGAAGAATGCTATGTGCACAGCACTAGCGATTTTCTTCTAGAAAATGTCGCCGCTCACACACATCTCTTGTCAACCTGCTAACGAAAGGGAAGGAAATCATTAGCGCACTCCAAAGTCACCAGAATGTGTAATTTTATCTGTATTCTTATAGTATAATGAAAAAAATTTAAACAAATTGCTGTTACTGCCCAAAAAACTAATTGTTCACGCTGTCAACCCCTCTACGTAGATACATTCGGTGTGAAGAATGCTATGTGCACAGCACTAGCGATTTTCTTCTAGAATATGTCGCCGCTCACACACATCTCTTGTCAACCTGCTAACGAAAGGAAAGGAAATCATTAGCGCACTCCAATGTCACCAGAAAGTGTAATTTTATCTGTATTCTTAAAGTATAATGAAAGAAATTTAAACAAAATGCTGTTACTGCCCAAAAAACTAATTGTTCACGCTGTCAACCCCTCTACGTAGATACATTCGGTGTGAAGAATGCTATGTGCACAGCACTAGCGATTTTCTTCTAGAATAGTTCGAGGCTCCCACACATCTGTTGTCAACCTGCTAACGAAACGAAAGGAAATCATTAGCCCACTCCAAAGTCATCAGAATGTGTAATTTTATCTGTATTCTTAAAGTATAATGAAAAAAATTTAAACAAAGCGCTGTTGCTGACCAAAACACTAATTGTTCACGCTGTCAACCACTCTACGTAGATACATTCGGTGTGAAGAATGTTATGTGCACAGCACTAGCGATTTTCTTCTAGAAAATGTCGCCGCTCACACACATCTCTTGTCAACCTGCTAACGAAAGGGAAGGAAATCATTAGCGCACTCCAAAGTCACCAGAATGTGTAATTTTATCTGTATTCTTATAGTATAATGAAAAAAATTTAAACAAATTGCTGTTACTGCCCAAAAAACTAATTGTTCACGCTGTCAACCCCTCTACGTAGATACATTCGGTGTGAAGAATGCTATGTGCACAGCACTAGCGATTTTCTTCTAGAATATGTCGCCGCTCACACACATCTCTTGTCAACCTGCTAACGAAAGGAAAGGAAATCATTAGCGCACTCCAATGTCACCAGAAAGTGTAATTTTATCTGTATTCTTAAAGTATAATGAAAAAAATTTTAACAAAGTGCTGTTACTGCCCAAAAAACTAATTGTTCACGCTGTCAACCCCTCTACGTAGATACATTCGGTGTGAAGAATGCTATGTGCACAGCACTAGCGATTCTCTTCTAGAATACTTCGCCGCTCCCACACATCTGTTATCAACTTGCTAACGAAAGGAAAGGAAATCATTAGCGCACTCCAAAGTCACCAGAATGTGTAATTTTATCAGTATTCTTAAAGTAGAATGAAAAAAATTTAAACAAAGTGCTATTACTGCCCAAAAAACTAATTGATCACGCTGTCAACCCCTCTACGTAGATACATTCGGTGTGAAGAATGCTATGTGCACAGCACTAGCGATTTTCTTGTAGAATATGTCGCCGCTCACACACATCTCCTGTCAACCTGCTAACGAAAGAAATTGCAATCATTAGCGCAATCCAAAGCAACCAGAATGTGTAATTTTATCTGTATTCTCAAACCATAATGAAAAGAAATAAAACTTCCAGCTGTTACTTACCAAAAAACTAATTATTCATGCAGTCATCCTCTGTACGTAGATACTTTCGGTGTGAACAATGCTATGTGCACAGCACTAGCGATTTTCTTCTAGAATACTTCGCCGCTCCCACACATCTAATGTCAACCTGCTACCGAAAGAAAATGCAATTATTAGCGCAATCCAAAGCAACCAGAATGTGTAATTATATCTGTATTCTTAAAGTATGATGAAAAAAACTAAAACTTCCAGCTGTTACTTACCAAAAAACTAATTATTCATGCAGTCATCCTCTGTACGTAGATACATTCGGTGTGAAGAATGCTATGTGCACAGCACTAGCGATTTTCATCTAGAATACTTCGCCGCTCCAACACATCTGTTGTCAACCTGCTAACGAAAGGAAAGGAAATCATTCGCGCACTCCAAAGTCACCAGAATGTGTAATTTTATCTGTATTCTTAAAGTATAATGAAAAAAATTTAAACAAAGTGCTGCTACTGCCCAAAAAACTAATTGTTCACGCTGTCAACCCCTCTACGTAGATACATTCGGTGTGAAGAATGCTATGTGCACAGCACTAGCGATTTTCTTCTAGAATACTTCGCCGCTCCCACATATCTAATGTCAACCTGCTAACGAAAGAAAATGCAATCATTAGCGCAATCCAAAGCAACCAGAATGTGTAATTTTATATGTATTCTCAAACCATGATGAAAATAATTAAAACTTCCAGCTGTTACTTACCAAAAAACTAATTATTTATGCAGTCATCCTCTGTACGTAAATACATTCGGCGTGAGCAATGCTATGTGCACAGAACTAGCGATTTTCTTCTAGAATACTTCGCCGCTCCCACACTACTGTTGTTAACCTGCTAACGAAAGGAAAGGAAATCATTAGCGAACTCCAAAGTCACCATAATGTGTAATTTTATTTCTTTTCGTAAAGTATAATGAAAAAAGTTTAAACAAAGTGCTGTTACTGCCCAAAAAACTAATTGTTCACGCTGTCAACCCCTCTACTTAGATACATTCGGTTTGAAGAATGCTATGTGCACAGCACTAGCGATTTTCTTCTAGAATATGTCGCCGCTCACACACATCTCTTGTCAACCTGCTAACGAAAGAAAATGCAATCATTAGCGCAATCCAAAGCAACCAGATTGTGTAATTTTATCTGTATTCTTAAAGTATAATGAAAAAAATTAAAACTTCCAGCTGTTACTTACCAAAAATCTAATTTTTCATGCCGTCATCCTCTGTACGTAGATACATTCGGTGTGAAGAATGCTATGTGCTCAGCACTAGCGATTTTCTTCAAGAATATGTCGCCGCTCACACACATCTCTTCTCAATCTGCTAACGAAAGAAACTGCAATCATTAGCGCAATCGAAAGCAACCAGAATGTATTCTCAAACCATAATGAAAGAAATTAGAACTTCCAGCTGTTACTTACCAAAAAACTAATTATTCATGCAGGCATCCTCTGTACGTAGATACATTCGGTGTGAAGAATGCTATGTGCACAGCACTAGCGATTTTCTTCTAGAATACTTCGCCGCTCCCTCACATCTAATGTCAACCTGCCAACGAAAGGAGAGGAAATCATTAGCGCACTAAAGTCACCAGAATGTGTAATTTTTTCTGTATTCTTGAAGTATAATGAAAAAAATTTAAACAAAGTGCTGTTACTGCCCAAAAAACTAATTGTTTACGCTGTGAACCCCTCTACGTAGTTACATTCGGAGAGAAGAATGCTATGTGCACAGCACTAGCGATTTTCTTCTAGAATATGTCGCCGCTCAAACACATCTCTTGTCAACCTGCTAACGATATAAAATGCAATCATTAGCGCAATCCAAAGCAACCAGAATTTGTAATTTTACATGTTTTCTTAAAGTATAATGAAAAAAATTTAAACTTCCAGCTGTTACTTACCAAAAAACTAATTATTCATGCAGTCATCCTCTGTACGTAGATATCTTCGGTGTGAAGTATGCTATGTGCACAGCACTAGCGATTTTCTTTTAGAATACTTCGCCGCTCCCACACATCTGTTGTCAACCTGCTAACGAAAGGAAAGGAAATCAATAGCGCACTCCAAATCACCACAGTGTGTAACTTTATCTGTATTCTTAAAGTAGAATGAAAGAAATTTAAACAAAGTGCTGTTACTGCCCAAAAAACTAATTGTTCACGCTGTCAACCCCTCTACGTAGATACATTCGGTGTGAAGAATGCTATGTGCACAGCACTAGCGATTTTCATCTAGAATACTTCGCCGCTCCAACACATCTGTGTTCAACCTGCTAACGAAAGGAAAGGAAATCATTAGCGCACTCCAAAGTCACGAGAATGTGTAATTTTATCTGTATTCTTAAAGTATAATGAAAAAAATTTAAACAAAGTGTTATTACTGCCCAAAAAACTAATAGTTCACGCTGTCAACCCCTCTACGTAGATACATTCAGTGTGAGGAATGCTATGTGCACAGCACTAGGGATTTTCTTGTAGAATATGTCGCCGCTCACACACATCTGTTGTCAACATGCTAACGAAAGGAAAGGAAATCATTAGCGCACTCCAAAGTCACCAGAATGTGTAATTTTATCTGTATTCTTAAAATATAATGAAAAAAATTTAAACAAAGTGCTGTTACTGCCCAAAAAAACTAATTGTTCACGCTGTCAACCCCTCTACGTAGATACATTCGGTGTGAAGAATGCTATGTGCACAGCACTAGCGATTTTCTTCTAGAATACTTCGCCGCTCCCACACATCTAATGTCAACCTGCTAACGGAAGAAAATGCAATCATTAGCGCAATCCAAAGCAACCCGAATGAGTAATTTTATCTGTATTCTCAAACCATAATGAAAAAAATTATAACTTCCAGGTGTTACTTACCAAAAAACTAATTATTCATGCAGTCATCCTCTGTCTGTAGATACATTCGGTGTGAAGAATGCTATGTGCACAGCACTAGCGATTTTCTTCTAGAATACTTCGCCGCTCCCACACATCTAATGTCAACCTGCTAACGAAAGGAGAGGAAATCGTTAGCGCACTCCAAAGTCACCAGAATGTGTAATTTTATCTGTGTTCCTAAGTATAATGAAAAAAATTTAAACAAAGAGCTGTTACTGCCAAAAAACTAATTGCTCATGCAGTCATCCTCTGTACGTAGATACATTCGGTATGAGGAATGCAATGTGCAGAGCACTAGCGATTTTCCTCTAGAATATGTCACCGCTCACACAAATCTCTTGTCAACCTGCTAACGAAAGAAAATGCAATCTTTAGCGCAATCCAAAGCAAACAGAATGTGTAATTTTATCTGTATTCTCAAACCATATTGAAAAAAACAAAAATTCCAGCTGTTACATACCAAAAAACTAATTATTCATGCAGTCATCCTCTGTACGTAGATACATTCGGTGTGAAGAATGCTATGTGCACAGCACTAGCGATTTTCTTCTAGAATACTTCGCCGCTCCCACACATCTGTTGTCAACCTCCTAACGAAAAGAAAAGAAATCATCAGCGCACTCCAAAGTCACCAGAATGTCTAATTTTATCTGTATTCTAAATGTATAATGAAAACAATTTAAACATAGTGCTGTTACTGCCCAAAAAACTAATTGTTCACGCTCTCAACCCCTCTACGTAGATGCTTTCGGTGAGAAGAATGCTATGTGCACAGCACTTGCGATTTTCTTCTAGAATATGTCGCCGCTCCCACACATCTCTTGTCAACCTGCTAACGAAAGAAAATGCAATCATTAGCACAATCCAAAGCAACCAGATTGTGTAATTTTATCTGTATTCTTAAAGTATAATGAAAAAAATTAAAACTTCCAGCTGTTACTTACCAAAAAACTAATTATTCATGCAGTCATCCTCTGTACGTAGAAACATTCGGTGTGAAGAATGCTATGTGCACAGCACTAGCGATTTTCTTCTAGATTACTTCGCCGCTCCCACACATCTGTTGTCAACCCGCTAACGAAAGGAAAGGAAATCATTAGCGCACTCCAAAGTCACCAGAATGTGTAATTTTATCTGTATTCTTAAAGTATAAAGAAAAAAATTTATACAAAGTGCTGTTACTGCCCAAAAAACTAATTGTTCACGCTGTCAACACCTCTACGTAGATACATTCGGTGTGAAGAATGCTATGTGCACAGCACTAGCGATTTTCTTCTAGAATATGTCGCCGCTCACACACATCTGTTGTCAACCTGCTAACGAAAGGAAAGGAAATCATTAGCGCACTCAAAAGTCACCAGAATGTGTAACTTTATCTGTATTCTTAAAGTACAATGAAAAAAATTTAAACAAAGTGCTGTTACTGCCCAAAAAACTAATTGTTCACGCTGTCAACCCCTCTACGTAGATTAATTCGGTGTGAAGAATGCTATGTGCACAGCACTAACGATTTTCTTCTAGAATATGTGGCCGCTCACACACATCTCTTGTCAACCCGCTAACGAAAGAAAATGCGTCAGTAGCGCAATCCAAAGCAGCCAGAATAAGTAATCTTATGTGTATTCTCAAACCATAATGAAAAAAATTAAAACTTCCGGCTGTTACTTACCAAAAAACTAATTATTCACGCAGTCATCCTCTGTACGTAGATATATTCGGTGTGAAGAATGCCATGTGCACAGCACTAGCGATTTTCTTCTAGAATACTTCGCCGCTCCCACACATCTGTTGGCAACTTGCTAACGCAAGGAAAGGAAATCATTAGCGCACTCCAAAGTCACCAGAATGTGTAATTTTGTCAGTATTCTTAAAGTGTAATGAAAAAAATTAAAACTTCCAGCTCTTACATACCAAAAAACTAATTAGTCATGCAGTCATCCTGTGTACGTAGATACATTCGGCGTGAAGAATGCTATGTGCACAGCACTAGCGATTCTCTTCTAGAATACTTCGCCCCTCCCACACATCTGTTGTCAACCTGCTAACGAAAGGAGAGGACATAATTAGCGCACTCCAAAGTCACCAGAATGTGTAATTTTATCAGTAATCTTAAAGTATAATGAAAAAAATTAGAACTTCCAGCTGTTACTTACCGAAAAACTAATTATTCATGCAGTCATCCTCTGTACGTATATACATTCGGTGTGAAGAATGCACTAGCGATTATCTTCTAGAATACTTCGCCGCTCCCACACATCTGTTGTCAACCGGCTAACGAAACGAAAGGAAAGCATTAGCGAACTCCAAAGTCACCAGAATGTGTAATTTTATCTGTATTCTTAAAGTATAATGAAAACAATTTGAACAAAGTGCTGTTACTGTCCAAAAACTAATTGTTCACGCTGTCAACCCCTCTACGTAGATACTTTCGGTGAGAAGAATGCTATGTGCACAGCACTAGCGATTTTCTTCTAGAATAGGTCGCCGCTCACACACAACTCTTGTCAACCTGCTAACGAAAGAAAATGAAATCATTAGCGCAATCCAAAGCAACCAGAATGTGTAATTTTATCTGTATTCACAAACCATAAATAAAAAAGTTAAATCTTCCAGCTGTTACTTACCAAAAAACTAACTATTCATGCAGTCATTCCTCTGTACGTAGATACATTCGGTGTGAAGAATGCTATGTGCACAGCACTAGCGATTTTCTTCTAGAATACTTCGCCACTCCCACACATCTGCTGTCAACCCGCTAACGAAAGGAAAAGAAATGATTTGCGCACTCCAAAGTCACCAGAATGTAAAATTTTATCAGTAATCTTAAAGTATAATGAAAAAAATTAGAACTTCCAGCTGTTACTTACCGAAAAACTAATTATTCATGCAGTCATCCTCTGTACGTATATACATTCGGTGTGAAGAATGCACTAGCGATTTTCTTCTAGAATACTTCGCCGCTCCCACACATCTGTTGTCAACCTGCTAACGGAAGGGAAGGAAATCATTAGCGCACTCCAAAGTCACCAGATTGAGTAATTTTATCTGTATTCTTAAAGTATAATGAAAAAAATTTAAACAAAGTGCTGTTACTGCCCAAAGAACTAATTGTTCACGCTGTCAACCCCTATACGTAGATACATTCGGTGTGAAGAATGCTATGTGCACAGCACTAGCGATTTTCTTCTAGAATATGTCGCCGCTCACACACATCTCTTGTCAACCTGCTAACGAAAGAAAATGAGATCATTAGCGCAATCCAAAGCAACCAGAATAAGTAATGTTATCTGTATTCTTAAAGTATATGAAAAAAATTAAAAATTCCTGCTGTTACTTACGAAAAAACTAATTATTCATGCAGTCATCCTCTGTACGTAGATATATTCGGTGTGAAGAATGCTATGTGCACAGCACTAGCGATTTTCTTCTAGAATACTTCGCCGCTCCCACACATCTGTTGTGAACCTGCTAAAGAAAGGAAAGGAAATCATTAGCGCACTCCAAAGTCACCAGAATGTGTAATTTTATCTGTATTCTTAAAGTATAATGAAAGAAATTTAAACAAAATGCTGTTACTGCCCACAAAACTAATTGTTCACGCTGTCAACGCCTTTACGTAGATACATTCGGTGTGAAGAATGCTATGTGCACAGCACTAGCGATTTTCTTCTAGAATAGTTCGAGGCTCCCACACATCTGTTGTCAACCTGCTAACGAAAGGAAAGGAAATCATTAGCGTACTCCAAAGTCATCAGAATGTGTAATTGTATCTGTATTCTTAAATAATAATGAAAAATAACAAAGTGCTGTTACTACCCAAAAAAATAATTATTCACCCTGTCAACCCCTCTACGTAGATACATTCGGTGTGAACAATGCTATGTGCACAGCACTAGCGATTCTCTTCTAGAATACTTCGCCGCTCCCACACATCTGTTGTCAACCTGCTAACGAAAGGAGAGGAAATCATTAGCGCACTCCAAAGTCACCAGAATGTGTAATTTTATTTGTATTCTTAAAGTATAATGAAAAAAATTTAAACAAAGTGCTGTTACTGCCCAAAAAACTAATTGTTCACGCTGCCAACCCCTCTACGTAGTTACATTCGGTGTGAAGAATGCTATGTGCACAGCACTAGCGATTTTCTTCTAGAATACTTCGCCGCTCCCACACATCTGTTGTCAACCGGCTAACGAAAGGAAAGGAAAGCATTAGCGAACTCCAAAGTCACCAGAATGTGTAATTTTATCTGTATTCTTAAAGTATAATGAAAACAATTTAAACAAAAAGCTGTTACTGCCCAAAAAACTAATTGTTCGCGCTGTCAACCCCTCTACGTAGATACATTCGGTGAGAAGAATGCTATGTGCACAGCACTAGCGATTTTCTTCTAGAATATGTCGCCGCTCACACACATCTCTTGTCAACCTGCTAACGAAAGAAAATGAAATCATTAGCGCAATCCAAAGCAACCAGAATGTGTAATTTTATCTGTATTCACAAACCATAATTAAAAAAATTAAAACTTCCAGCTGTTACTTACCAAAAAACTATTTATTCATGCAGTCATCCTCTGTACGTCGATACATTCGGCGTGAAGAATGCTATGTGCACAGCACTAGCGATTTTCTTTTAGAATATTTCGCCACTCCCACACATCTGCTGTCAACCCGCTACCGAAAGAAAGGAAATAATTTGCCCACTCCAAAGTCACTAGAATGTGTAATTTTATCTGTATTCTTAGAGTATAATGAAAAAAATTTAAACAAAGTGCTGTTACTGCCCAAAAAATTAATTGTTCACGCTGCCAACCCCTCTACGTTGTTACATTCGGTGTGAAGAATGCTATGTGCCCAGCACTAGCGATTTTCTTCTAGAATACTTCGCCGCTCCCACACATCTGTTGTCAACCTGCTAACGAAATTAAAGGAAATCATTAGCGCACTCCAAAGTCACCAGAATGTGTAATTTTATCTGTATTCTTAAAGTATAATGAATAAAATTGAAACAAAGTTCTGTTACTGCCCAAAAAAACTAATTGTTCACGCTGCCAACCCCTCTACGTAGTTACATTCGGTAAGAAGAATGCTATGTGCACAGCACTAGCGATTTTCTTCTAGAATATGTCGTCGCTCACACACATCTAATGTCAACCTGCTAACGAAAGGAGAGGAAATCATTAGCGCACTCCAAAGTCACCAGAATGTGTAATTTTATCTGTATTCTTAAAGTATAATCAAAAAAATTTAAACAAAGTGCTGTTATTGCCCAAAAAACTAATTGTTCACGCTGTCAACTCCTCTACGTAGATACATTCGGTGTGAAGAATGCTATGTGCACAGCATTAGCGATTTTCTTCTAGAATATGTCGCCGCTCACACACATCTCTTGTGAACCTGCTAACGAAAGAAAATGCAATCATTAGCGCAATCCAAAGCAACCAGAATGTGTTATTTTATCTGTATTCTTAAAGTATAATGAAAAAAATTATAACTTCCAGCTGTTAGTTACCAAATAACTAATTATTCATGCAGTCATCCTCTGTACGTAGATACATTCGGTGTGAAGAATGCAATGTGCACAGGACTAGCGATTTTCTTCTAGAATACTTCGCCGCTCCCACACATCTGTTGTCAACCTGCTAACGAAAGGAAAGGAAATCATTAGCGCACTCCAAAGTCACCATAATGTGTAATTTTATCTGTATTCTTAAAGTATAATGAAAAAAATTTAAACAAAGTGCTGCTACTGCCCAAAAAACTAATTGTTCACGCTGTCAACCCCTCTACGTAGATACATTCGGTGTGAAGAATGCTATGTGCACAGCACTAGCGATTTTCATCTAGAATATTTCGCCGCTCACACACATCTCTTGTCAACCTGCTAACGAAAGAAAATGCAATCTTTAGCGCAATCCAAAGCAACCAGAATGTGTAATTTTATCTCTATTCTCAGAACATAATGAAAAAAATTAAAACTTCCAGCTGTTACTTACCATAAAACTAACTATTCATGCAGTCATCCTCTGTACGTAGATACATTCGGTGTGAAGAATGCTATGTGCACAGCACTAGCGATTTTCTTCTAGAATACTTCGCCGCTCCCATACATCTGTTGTCAACCTGCTAACGAAAGGAAAGGAAATCATTAGCGCACCTCCAATGTCACCAGAATGTGTAATTTTATCTGTATTCTTAAAGTATAATGAAAAAAATTTAAACAAAGTGCTGTTACTGCCCAAAAAAACTAATTGTTCACGCTGTCAACCCCTCTACGTAGATACATTCGGTGAGATGAATGCTATGTGCACAGCACAAGCGATTTTCTTCTAGAATATGTCGCCGCTCACACACATCTCTTGTCAACCTGCTAACGAAAGAAAATGAATTTATTAGCGCAATCCAATGCAACCAGAATGGGTAATTTTATCTGTATTCACAAACCATAATTAAAAAAATTAAAACTTCCAGCTGTTACTTACCAAAAAACTAATTATTCATGCAGTCATCCTCTGTACGTAGATACATTCGGTGTGAAGAATGCTATGTGCACAGCACTAGCGACTTTCTTCTAGAATACTTCGCCACTCCCACACATCTGCTGTCAACCCGCTAACGAAAGGAAAGGAAATGAATTGCGCTCTGCAAAGTCACCAGAATGTGTAATTTTATCTGTATTCTTAGAGTATAATGAAAAAAATTTAAACAAAGTGCTGTTACTGCCCAAAAAACTAATTGTTCACGCTGCCAACCCCTCTACGTTGTTACATTCGGTGTGAAGAATGCTATGTGCCCAGCACTAGCGATTTTCTTCTAGAATACTTCGCCGCTCCCACACATCTGTTGTCAACCTGCTAACGAAATTAAAGGAAATCATTAGCGCACTCCAAAGTCACCAGAATGTGTAATTTTATCTGTATTCTTAAAGTATAATGAAAAAATTTAAACAAAGTTCTGTTACTGCCCAAAAAACTAATTGTTCACGCTGTCAGCCCCTCTACGTAGATACATTCGGTGTGAAGAATGCTGTGTGCACAGCACCAGCGATTTTCTTCTAGAATATGTCGCCGCTCACACACATCTGTCGTCAACCTGCTAACGAAAGGAAAGGAAATCATTGGCGCACTCCAAAGTCACCAGAATGTGTAATTTTATCTGTATTCTTAAAGTATAATGAAAAAAATTTAAACAAAGTGCTGTTACTGCCAAAAAAACTAATTTTTCACGCTGTCAACCCCTCTACGTAGATACATTCGGTGTGAAGAGTGCTATGTGCACAACACTAGCGATTTTCTTCTAGAATACTTCGCCACTCCCACACATCTGCTGTCAACCCGCTAAGGAAAGGAAAGGAAATGATTTGCGCTCTCCAAAGTCACCAGAATGTGTAATTTTATCTGTATTCTTAGAGTATAATGAAAAAAATTTAAACAAAGTGCTGTTACTGCCCAAAAAACTAATTGTTCACGCTGCCAACACCTCTACGTTGTTACATTCGGTGTGAAGAATGCTATGTGCCCAGCACTAGCGATTTTCTTCTAGAATACTTCGCCGCTCCCACACATCTGTTGTCAACCTGCTAACGAACTTAAAGGAAATCATTACCGCACTCCAAAGTCACCAGAATGTGTAATTTTATCTGTATTCTTAAAGTATAATGAAAAAAATTTAAACAAAGGGCTGTTACTGCCCAAAAAACTAATTGTTCACGCTGTCAACCCCTCTACGCAGATACATTCGGTGTGACGAATGCTGTGTGCACAGCACTACCGATTTTCTTGTAAAATATGTCGCCGCTCACACACATCACTTGTCAACATGCTAACGAAAGAAAATGCAGTCATTAGCGCAATCCAAAGCAACCAGAATGTGTAATTTTATCTGTATTCTTAAACTATAATGAAAAAAATTAAAACTTCCAGCTGTTACTTACCAAAAAAACTAATTATTCATGCAGTCATCCTCTGTACGTAGATACATTCGGTGTGAAGAATGCTATGTGCACAGCACAAGCGAATTTCTTCCAGAATACTTCGCCGCTCCCACACATCTGTTGTCAACCTGCTAACGAAAGGAAAGGAAATCATTAGCGCACTCCAAAGTCACCAGATTGAGTAATTTTATCTGTATTCTTAAAGTATAATGAAAAAAATTTAAACAAGGGTCTGTTACTGCCCAAAGAACTAATTGTTCACGTTGTCAACCCCTATACGTAGATACATTCGGTGTGAAGAATGCTATGTGCACAGCACTAGCGATTTTCTTCTAGAATATGTCGCGCTCACACACATCTCTTGTCAACCTGCTAACGAAAAAAATGCAATCATTAGCGCAATCCAAAGCAACCAGAATGTGTAATTTTATCTGTATTCTCAAACCATAATGAAAAAAATTAAAACTTCCAGCTGTTACTTACCATAAAACTAATTATTCATGCAGTCATCCTCTGTACGTAGATACATTCGGTGTGAAGAATGCTATGTGCACAGCACTAGCGATTTTCTTCTAGAATACTTCGCCGCTCCCACACATCTGTTGTCAACCTGCTACCGAAAGGAACGGAAATCATTAGCGCACTCCAAAGTCACCAGAATGTGTAATTCTATCTGTATTCTTAAAGTATAATGAAAGAAATTTTAACAAAGTGGTGTTACTGCCCAAAAAACCAATTGTTCACGCTGTCAACCCCTCTACGTAGATACATTCGGTGTGAAGAATGCTATGTGCACAGCACTAGCGATTTTCTTCTAGAATACTTCGCCGCTCCCACACATCTGTTGTCAACCTGCTAACGAAAGGAAAGGAAATCATTAGCGAACTCCAAAGTCACCAGAATGTGTAATTTTATCTGTATTCTTAAAGTATAATGAAAAAAATTTAAACAAAGTTCTGTTACTGCCCAAAAAACTAATTGTTCACGCTGTCAGCCCCTCTACGTAGATACATTCGGTGTGAAGAATGCTATGTGCACAGCTCTAGCGATTTTCTTCTAGAATATGTCGCCGCTCACACACATCTGTCGTCAACCTGCTAACGAAAGGAAAGGAAATCATTAGCGCACTCCAAAGTCACCAGAATGTGTAATTTTATCTGTATTCTTAAAGTATAATGAAAAACATTTAAACAAAGTGCTGTTACTGCCAAAAAAACTAATTGTTCACGCTGTCAACCCCTCTACGTAGATACATTCGGTGTGAAGAGTGCTATGTGCACAACACTAGCGATTTTCTTCTAGAATACTTCGCCACTCCCACACATCTGCTGTCAACCCGCTAACGAAAGGAAAGGAAATGATTTGCGCTCTCCAAAGTCACCAGAATGTGTAATTTTATCTGTATTCTTAGAGTATAATGAAAAAAATTTAAACAAAGTGCTGTTACTGCCCAAAAAACTAATTGTTCACGCTGCCAACACCTCTACGTTGTTACATTCGGTGTGAAGAATGCTATGTGCCCAGCACTAGCGATTTTCTTCTAGAATACTTCGCCGCTCCCACACATCTGTTGTCAACCTGCTAACGAAATTAAAGGAAATCATTAGCGCACTCCAAAGTCACCAGAATGTGTAATTTTATCTGTATTCTTAAAGTATAATGAAAAAAATTTAAACAAAGTGCTGTTACTGCCCAAAAAACTAATTGTTCACGCTGTCAACCCCTCTACGTAGATACATTCGGTGTGAAGAGTGCTATGTGCACAACACTAGCGATTTTCTTCTAGAATACTTCGCCACTCCCACACATCTGCTGTCAACCCGCTAACGAAAGGAAAGGAAATGATTTGCGCTCTCCAAAGTCACCAGAATGTGTAATTTTATCTGAATTCTTAAACTATAATGAAAAAAATTAAAACTTCCAGCTGTTACTTACCAAAAAAACTAATTATTCATGCAGTCATCCTCTGTACGTAGATACATTCGGTGTGAAGAATGCTATGTGCACAGCACAAGCGAATTTCTTCCAGAATACTTCGCCGCTCCCACACATCTGTTGTCAACCTGCTAACGAAAGGAAAGGAAATCATTAGCGCACTCCAAAGTCACCAGATTGAGTAATTTTATCTGTATTCTTAAAGTATAATGAAAAAAATTTAAACAAGGTGCTGTTACTGCCCAAAAAAACTAATTGTTCACGCTGTCAACCCCGCTACGTAGATACATTCGGTGTGAAGAATGCTATGTGCACAGCTCTAGCGATTTTCTTCTCAAATACTTCGCCGCTCCCACACATCCGTTGTCAACCTGCTAACGAAAGGAAAGGAAATCATTAGCGCACTCCAAAGTCATCAGAATGTGTAATTTTATCAGTATTCTTAAAGAATAATGAAAAAAATTAGAACTTCCAGTTGTTACTTACCAAAAAACTAATTGTTCACGCTGTCAACCCCTCTACGTAGATACATTCGGTGTGAAGAATGCTATGTGCACAGCACTAGCGATTTTCATCTAGAATATGTCGCCGCTCACACACATCTCTTGTCAACCTGCTAACGAAAGAAAATGCAATCATTAGCGCACTCCAAAGCAACCAGAATGTGTAATATTATCTGTATTCTCAAACCATAATGAAAAAAAATTAAAACTTCCAGCTGTTACTTACCAAAAAACTAATTATTCATGCAGTCATCCTCTGTACTAGATTCATTCGGTGCGAAGAATGCTATGTGCACAGCACTAGCGATTTTCTTCTAGAATACTTCGCCGCTCCCACACATCTGTTGTCAACCCGCTAACGAAAGGAAAGGAAATCATTTGCGCACTCCAAAGTCACCAGCATATGTAATTTTATCTGTATTCTTAAAGTATAATGAAAAAAATTTAAACAAAGTGCTGTAACTACCAAAAAAACTAATTGTTCACGCTGTCAACCCCTCTACGTAGATACATTCGGTGTGAAGAATGCTATGTGCACAGCACTAGCGATTTTCTTCTAGAATACTTCGCCGCTTTCACACATCTGTTGTCAACCTGCTAACGAAAGGAAAGGAAATCATTAGCGAACTCCAAAGTCACCAGAATGTGTAATTTTATCTGTATTCTTAAAATATAATGAAAACAATTTAAACAAAGTGCTGTTACTGCCCAAAAAACTAATTGTTCACGCTGTCAACCAATCTACGTAGATACATTCGGTGTGAAGAATGCTATGTGCACAGTACTAGCGATTTTCTTCTAAAATACTTCGCCGCTCCCACACATCCGTTGTCAACCTGCTAACGAAAGGAAAGGAAATCATTAGCGCACTCCAAAGTCATCAGAATGTGTAATTTTATCAGTATTCTTAAAGAATAATGAAAAAAATTAGAACTTCCAGCTGTTACTTACCAAAAAACTAATTATTCATGCAGTCATCCTTTGTACGTATATACATTCGGTGTGAAGAATGCCATGTGCACAGCACTAGCGATTTTCTTCTAGAATATGTCGCCGCTCACACACATCTGTTGTCAACCTGCTAACGAAGGGAAAGGAAATCAATAGCGCACTCCAAAGGCACCAGAATGTGTAATTTTATCTGTATTTTTAAAGTATAATGAAAACAATTTAAACAAAGTGCTGTTACTGCCCAAAAAACTAATTGTTCACGCTGTCAACCCCTATTCGTAGATACATGAGGTGTGAACAATGCTATGTGCACAGCACTAGCGATTATCTTCTAGCATATGTCGCCGCTCACACACAACTCTTGTCAACCTGCTAACGAAAGAAAATGAAATCATTAGCGCAATCCAAAGCAACCAGAATGTGTAATTTTATCTGTATTCACAAACCATAATTAAAAAATTTAAAACTTCCGGCTGTTACTTACCGAAAAACTAATTATTCATGCAGTCTACCTCTGTACGTAGATACATTCGGTGGGAAGAATGCTATGTGCACAGCACTAGCGATTTTCTTCTAGAATACTTCGCCGCTCCCACACATCTGTTGTCAACCTGCTAACGAAAGGAAAGGAAATCATTAGCGCACTCCAAAGTCACCAGATTGAGTAATTTTAATAGTATTCTTAAAGTATAATGAAAAAAATTTAAACAAAGTGCTGTTACTGCCCAAAGAACTAATTGTTCACGCTGTCAACGCCTCTACGTAGATACATTCGGTGTGAAGAATGCTATGTGCACAGCACTAGCGATTTTCATCTAGAATATGTCGCCGCTCACACACATCTCTTGTCAACCTGCTAACGAAAGAAAATGCTATCATTAGCGCAATCCAAAGCAACCAGAATGTGTAATATTATCTGTATTCTCAAACCATAACGAAAAAAATTAAAACTTCCAGCTGTTACTTAACAAAAAACTAATTATTCATGCAGTGATCCTCTGTACGTAGATACATTCGGTGTGAAGAATGCTATGTGCACAGCACTAGCGATTTTCTTCGAGAATACTTCGCCGCTCCCACACATCTAATGTCAACCTGCTAACGAAAGAAAATGCAATCATTAGCGCATTCCAAAGCAACCAGAATGTGTAATTTTATCTGTATTCTTAAAGTATAATGAAAAAAATTAAAACTTGCAGCTGTTAGTTACCAAATAACTAATTATTCATGCAGTCATCCTCTGTACGTAGATACAGTCGGTGTGAAGAATGCAATGTGCACAGGACTAGCGATTTTCTTCTATAATACTTCGCCGCTCCCACACATCTGTTGTCAACCTGCTAACGAAAGGAAAGGATATCATTAGAGCACTCCAAAGTCACCATAATGTGTAATTTTATCTGTATTCTTAAAGTATAATGAAAAAAATTTTAACAAAGTGCAGCTACTGCCCAAAAAACTAATTGTTCACGCTGTCAACCATTCTACGTAGATACATTCGGTGTGAAGAATGCTATGTGCACAGCACTAGCGATTTTCATCTAGAATATTTCGCCGCTCACACACATCTCTTGTCAACCTGCTAACGAAAGAAAATGCAATCTTTAGCGCAATCCAAAGCAACCAGAATGTGTAATTTTATCTGTATTCTCAGAACATAATGAAAAAAATTAAAACTTCCAGCTGTTACTTACCATAAAACTAATTATTCATGCAGTCATCCTCTGTACGTAGATACATTCGGTGTGAAGAATGCTATGTGCACAGCACTAGCGATTTTCTTCTAGAATACTTCGCCGCTCCCACACATCTGTTGTCAACCTGCTAACGAAAGGAAAGGAAATCATTAGCGCACTCCAATGTCACCAGAATGTGTAATTTTATCTGTATTCTTAAAGTATAATGAAAAAAATTTAAACAAAGTGGTGTTACTGCCCAAAAAACTAATTGTTCACGCTGTCAACCCCTCTACGTAGATACATTCGGTGTGAAGAATGCTATGTGCACAGCACTAGCGATTTTCTTCTAGAATACTTCGCCGCTCCCACACATCTGTTGTCAACCTGCTAACGAAAGGAAAGGAAATCATTAGCGAACTCCAAAGTCACCAGAATGTGTAATTTTATCTGTATTCTTAAAGTATAATGAAAACAATTTAAACAAAGTGCTGTTACTGCCCAAAAAAACTAATTGTTCACGCTGTCAACCCCTCTACGTAGATACATTCGGTGTGAAGAATGCTATGTGCACAGCTCTAGCGATTTTCTTCTCAAATACTTCGCCGCTCCCACACATCCGTTGTCAACCTGCTAACGAAAGGAAAGGAAATCATTAGCGCACTCCAAAGTCATCAGAATGTGTAATTTTATCAGTATTCTTAAAGAATAATGAAAAAAATTAGAACTTCCAGCTGTTACTTACCAAAAAACTAATTATTCATGCAGTCATCCTCTGTACGTATATACATCGGTGTGAAGAATGCCATGTGCACAGCACTAGTGATTTTCTTCTAGAATATGTCGCCGCTCACACACATCTGTTGTCAACCTGCTAACAAAAGGAAAGGAAATCAATAGCGCACTCCAAAGGCACCAGAATGAGTAATTTTATCTGTATTTTTAAAGTATAATGAAAACAATTTAAACAAAGTGCTGTTACTGCCCAAAAAACTAATTGTTCACGCTGTCAACCCCTATTCGTAGATACATTCGGTGTGAACAATGCTATGTGCACAGCAGTAGCGATTTTCTTCTAGCATATGTCGCCGCTCACACACATCTCTTGTCAACCTGCTAAGGAAAGAAAATGAAATCATTAGCGCAAACCAAAGCAACCAGAATGTGTAATTTTATCTGTATTCACAAACCATAATAAAAAAATTTAAAACTTCCAGCTGTTACTTACCAAAAAACTAATTATTCATGCAGTCATCCTCTGTACGTAGATACATTCGGTGGGAAGAATGCTATGTGCACAGCACTAGCGATTTTGTTCTAGAATACTTCGCCGCTCCCACACATCTGTTGTCAACCTGCTAACGAAAGGAAAGGAAATCATTAGCGCACTCCAAAGTCACCAGATTGAGTAATTTTATCTGTATTCTTAAAGTATAATGAAAAAAATTTAAACAAAGTGCTGTTACTGCCCGAAGAACTAATTGTTCACGCTGTCAACCCCTCTACGTAGATACATTCGGTGTGAAGAATGCTATGTGCACAGCACTAGCGATTTTCATCTAGAATATGTCGCCGCTCACACACATCTCTTGTCAACCTGCTAACGAAAGAAAATGCAATCATTAGCGCAATCCAAAGCAACCAGAATGTGTAATATTATCTGTATTCTCAAACCATAATGAAAAAATATTAAATCTTCCAGCTGTTACTTACCAAAAAACTAATTATTCATGCAGTCATCCTCTGTACTAGATACATTCGGTGTGAAGAATGCTATGTGCACAGCACTAGCGATTTTCTTCTAGAATACTTCCCCGCTCCCACACATCTGTTGTCAACCCGCTAACGAAAGGAAAGGAAATCATTTGCGCACTCCAAAGTCACCAGCATATGTAATTTTATCTGTATTCTTAAAGTATAATGAAAAAAATTTAAACAAAGTGCTGTTACTACCAAAAAAACTATTTGTTCACGCAGTCAACCCCTCTACGTAGATACATTCGGTGTGAAGAATGCTATGTGCACAGCACTAGCGATTTTCTTCTAGAATACTTCGCCGCTCCCACACATCTGTTGTCAACCTGCTAACGAAAGGGAAGGAAATCATTAGCGCACTCCAAAGTCACCAGAATGTGTACATTTATATGTATTCTTAAAGTATAATGAAAAAAATTTAAACAAAGAGTTGTTACTGCCCAAAAAGCTAATTGTTCACGCTGTCAACCCCTCTACGTAGATACATTCGGTGTGAAGAATGCTATGTGCACAGCACTAGCGATTTTCTTCTAGAATACTTCGCCGCTCCCACACATCTGTTGTCAACCTGCTAACGAAAGGAAAGGAAATCATTAGCGCACTCCAATGTCACCAGAATGTGTAATTTTATCTGTATTCTTAAAGTATAATGAAAAAAATTTAAACAAAGTGCTGTTACTGCCCGAAGAACTAATTGTTCACGCTGTCAACCCCTCTACGTAGATACATTCGGTGTGAAGAATGCTATGTGCACAGCACTAGCGATTTTCATCTAGAATATGTCGCCGCTCACACACATCTCTTGTCAACCTGCTAACGAAAGAAAATGCAATCATTAGCGCAATCCAAAGCAACCAGATTGTATAATTTTATCTGTATTCTCTAACCATAATGAAAAAAATTAAAACTTCCAGCTGCTACTTACCAAAAAACTAATTACTCATGCAGTCATCCTCTGTACGTAGATATATTCGGTGTGAAGAATGCTATGTGCACAGCACTAGCGATTTTCTTCTAGAATACTTCGCCGCTCCCACACATCTGTTGTCAACCTGCTAACGAAAGGAAAGGAAATCATTAGCGATCTCCAAAGTCACCAGAATGTGTAATTCTATCTGTATTCTTAAAGTATAATGAAAGAAATTTTAACAAAGTGGTGTTACTGCCCAAAAAACTAATTGTTCACGCTGTCAACCCCTCTACGTAGATACATTCGGTGTGAAGAATGCTATGTGCACAGCACTAGCGATTTTCTTCTAGAATACTTCGCCGCTCCCACACATCTGTTGTCAACCTGCTGACGAAAGGAAAGGAAATCATTAGCGAACTCCAAAGTCACCAGAATGTGTAATTTTATCTGTATTCTTAAAGTATAATGAAAACAATTTAAACAAAGTGCTGTTACTGCCCAAAAAAACTAATTGTTCACGCTGTCAACCCCTCTACGTAGATACATTCGGTGTGAAGAATGCTATGTGCACAGCTCTAGCGATTTTCTTCTCAAATACTTCGCCGCTCTCACACATCCGTTGTCAACCTGCTAACGAAAGGAAAGGAAATCATTAGCGCACTCCAAAGTCATCAGAATGTGTAATTTTATCAGTATTCTTAAAGAATAATGAAAAAAATTAGAACTTCCAGTTCTTACTTACCAAAAAACTAATTGTTCACGCTGTCAACCCCTCTACGTAGATACATTCGGTGTGAAGAATGCTACGTGCACAGCACTAGCGATTTTCATCTAGAATATGTCGCCGCTCACACACATCTCTTGTCAACCTGCTAACGAAAGAAAATGCAATCATTAGCGCAATCCAAAGCAACCAGAATGTGTAATATTATCTGTATTCTCAAACCATAATGAAAAAAAATTAAAACTTCCAGCTGTTACTTACCAAAAAACTAACTATTCATGCAGTCATCCTCTGTACTAGATACATTCGGTGTGAAGAATGCTATGTGCACAGCACTAGCGATTTTCTTCTAGAATACTTCGCCGCTCCCACACATCTGTTGTCAACCCGCTAACGAAAGGAAAGGAAATCATTTGCGCACTCCAAAGTCACCAGCATATGTAATTTTATCTGTATTCTTAAAGTATAATGAAAAAAATTTAAACAAAGTGCTGTTACTACCAAAAAAACTAATTGTTCACGCTGTCAACCCCTCTACGTAGATACATTCGGTGTGAAGAATGCTATGTGCACAGCACTAGCGATTTTCTTCTAGAATACTTCGCCGCTTTCACACATCTGTTGTCAACCTGCTATCGAAAGGAAAGGAAATCATTAGCGAACTCCAAAGTCACCAGAATGTGTAATTTTATCTGTATTCTTAAAGTATAATGAAAAAAATTTAAACAAAGTGCTGTTACTGCCCAAAAAACTAATTGTTCACGCTGTCAACCAATCTACGTAGATACATTCGGTGTGAAGAATGCTATGTGCACAGCACTAGCGATTTTCTTCTAGAATACTTCGCCGCTTTCACACATCTGTTGTCAACCTGCTATCGAAAGGAAAGGAAATCATTAGCGAACTCCAAAGTCACCAGAATGTGTAATTTTATCTGTATTCTTAAAGTATAATGAAAAAAATTTAAACAAAGTGCTGTTACTGCCCAAAAAACTAATTGTTCACGCTGTCAACCAATCTACGTAGATACATTCGGTGTGAAGAATGCTATGTGCACAGCACTAGCGATTTTCTTCTAGAATACTTCGCCGCTTTCACACATCTGTTGTCAACCTGCTATCGAAAGGAAAGGAAATCATTAGCGAACTCCAAAGTCACCAGAATGTGTAATTTTATCTGTATTCTTAAAGTATAATGAAAAAAATTTAAACAAAGTGCTGTTACTGCCCAAAAAACTAATTGTTCACGCTGTCAACCAATCTACGTAGATACATTCGGTGTGAAGAATGCTATGTGCACAGCACTAGCGATTTTCTTCTAGAATACTTCGCCGCTTTCACACATCTGTTGTCAACCTGCTATCGAAAGGAAAGGAAATCATTAGCGAACTCCAAAGTCACCAGAATGTGTAATTTTATCTGTATTCTTAAAGTATAATGAAAAAAATTTAAACAAAGTGCTGTTACTGCCCAAAAAACTAATTGTTCACGCTGTCAACCAATCTACGTAGATACATTCGGTGTGAAGAATGCTATGTGCACAGCACTAGCGATTTTCTTCTAGAATACTTCGCCGCTTTCACACATCTGTTGTCAACCTGCTATCGAAAGGAAAGGAAATCATTAGCGAACTCCAAAGTCACCAGAATGTGTAATTTTATCTGTATTCTTAAAGTATAATGAAAAAAATTTAAACAAAGTGCTGTTACTGCCCAAAAAACTAATTGTTCACGCTGTCAACCCCTCTACGTAGATACATTCGGTGTGAAGAGTGCTATGTGCACAACACTAGCGATTTTCTTCTAGAATACTTCGCCACTCCCACACATCTGCTGTCAACCCGCTAACGAAAGGAAAGGAAATGATTTGCGCTCTCCAAAGTCACCAGAATGTGTAATTTTATCTGAATTCTTAAACTATAATGAAAAAAATTAAAACTTCCAGCTGTTACTTACCAAAAAAACTAATTATTCATGCAGTCATCCTCTGTACGTAGATACATTCGGTGTGAAGAATGCTATGTGCACAGCACAAGCGAATTTCTTCCAGAATACTTCGCCGCTCCCACACATCTGTTGTCAACCTGCTAACGAAAGGAAAGGAAATCATTAGCGCACTCCAAAGTCACCAGATTGAGTAATTTTATCTGTATTCTTAAAGTATAATGAAAAAAATTTAAACAAGGTGCTGTTACTGCCCAAAAAAACTAATTGTTCACGCTGTCAACCCCGCTACGTAGATACATTCGGTGTGAAGAATGCTATGTGCACAGCTCTAGCGATTTTCTTCTCAAATACTTCGCCGCTCCCACACATCCGTTGTCAACCTGCTAACGAAAGGAAAGGAAATCATTAGCGCACTCCAAAGTCATCAGAATGTGTAATTTTATCAGTATTCTTAAAGAATAATGAAAAAAATTAGAACTTCCAGTTGTTACTTACCAAAAAACTAATTGTTCACGCTGTCAACCCCTCTACGTAGATACATTCGGTGTGAAGAATGCTATGTGCACAGCACTAGCGATTTTCATCTAGAATATGTCGCCGCTCACACACATCTCTTGTCAACCTGCTAACGAAAGAAAATGCAATCATTAGCGCACTCCAAAGCAACCAGAATGTGTAATATTATCTGTATTCTCAAACCATAATGAAAAAAAATTAAAACTTCCAGCTGTTACTTACCAAAAAACTAATTATTCATGCAGTCATCCTCTGTACTAGATTCATTCGGTGCGAAGAATGCTATGTGCACAGCACTAGCGATTTTCTTCTAGAATACTTCGCCGCTCCCACACATCTGTTGTCAACCCGCTAACGAAAGGAAAGGAAATCATTTGCGCACTCCAAAGTCACCAGCATATGTAATTTTATCTGTATTCTTAAAGTATAATGAAAAAAATTTAAACAAAGTGCTGTAACTACCAAAAAAAACTAATTGTTCACGCTGTCAACCCCTCTACGTAGATACATTCGGTGTGAAGAATGCTATGTGCACAGCACTAGCGATTTTCTTCTAGAATACTTCGCCGCTTTCACACATCTGTTGTCAACCTGCTAACGAAAGGAAAGGAAATCATTAGCGAACTCCAAAGTCACCAGAATGTGTAATTTTATCTGTATTCTTAAAATATAATGAAAAACAATTTAAACAAAGTGCTGTTACTGCCCAAAAAACTAATTGTTCACGCTGTCAACCAATCTACGTAGATACATTCGGTGTGAAGAATGCTATGTGCACAGTACTAGCGATTTTCTTCTAAAATACTTCGCCGCTCCCACACATCCGTTGTCAACCTGCTAACGAAAGGAAAGGAAATCATTAGCGCACTCCAAAGTCATCAGAATGTGTAATTTTATCAGTATTCTTAAAGAATAATGAAAAAAAATTAGAACTTCCAGCTGTTACTTACCAAAAAACTAATTATTCATGCAGTCATCCTTTGTACGTATATACATTCGGTGTGAAGAATGCCATGTGCACAGCACTAGCGATTTTCTTCTAGAATATGTCGCCGCTCACACACATCTGTTGTCAACCTGCTAACGAAGGGAAAGGAAATCAATAGCGCACTCCAAAGGCACCAGAATGTGTAATTTTATCTGTATTTTTAAAGTATAATGAAAACAATTTAAACAAAGTGCTGTTACTGCCCAAAAAACTAATTGTTCACGCTGTCAACCCCTATTCGTAGATACATGAGGTGTGAACAATGCTATGTGCACAGCACTAGCGATTATCTTCTAGCATATGTCGCCGCTCACACACAACTCTTGTCAACCTGCTAACGAAAGAAAATGAAATCATTAGCGCAATCCAAAGCAACCAGAATGTGTAATTTTATCTGTATTCACAAACCATAATTAAAAAATTTAAAACTTCCGGCTGTTACTTACCGAAAAACTAATTATTCATGCAGTCTACCTCTGTACGTAGATACATTCGGTGGGAAGAATGCTATGTGCACAGCACTAGCGATTTTCTTCTAGAATACTTCGCCGCTCCCACACATCTGTTGTCAACCTGCTAACGAAAGGAAAGGAAATCATTAGCGCACTCCAAAGTCACCAGATTGAGTAATTTTAATAGTATTCTTAAAGTATAATGAAAAAAAATTTAAACAAAGTGCTGTTACTGCCCAAAGAACTAATTGTTCACGCTGTCAACCAATCTACGTAGATACATTCGGTGTGAAGAATGCTATGTGCACAGCACTAGCGATTTTCTTCTAGAATACTTCGCCGCTTTCACACATCTGTTGTCAACCTGCTATCGAAAGGAAAGGAAATCATTAGCGAACTCCAAAGTCACCAGAATGTGTAATTTTATCTGTATTCTTAAAGTATAATGAAAAAAATTTAAACAAAGTGCTGTTACTGCCCAAAAAACTAATTGTTCACGCTGTCAACCAATCTACGTAGATACATTCGGTGTGAAGAATGCTATGTGCACAGCACTAGCGATTTTCTTCTAGAATACTTCGCCGCTCCCACACATCTGTTGTCAACCTGCTAACGAAAGGAAAGGAAATCATTAGCGCACTCCAAAGTCACCAGATTGAGTAATTTTAATAGTATTCTTAAAGTATAATGAAAAAAATTTAAACAAAGTGCTGTTACTGCCCAAAGAACTAATTGTTCACGCTGTCAACCAATCTACGTAGATACATTCGGTGTGAAGAATGCTATGTGCACAGCACTAGCGATTTTCTTCTAGAATACTTCGCCGCTTTCACACATCTGTTGTCAACCTGCTATCGAAAGGAAAGGAAATCATTAGCGAACTCCAAAGTCACCAGAATGTGTAATTTTATCTGTATTCTTAAAGTATAATGAAAAAAATTTAAACAAAGTGCTGTTACTGCCCAAAAAACTAATTGTTCACGCTGTCAACCAATCTACGTAGATACATTCGGTGTGAAGAATGCTATGTGCACAGCACTAGCGATTTTCTTCTAGAATACTTCGCCGCTCACACACATCTGTTGTCAACCTGCTATCGAAAGGAAAGGAAATCATTAGCGAACTCCAAAGTCACCAGAATGTGTAATTTTATCTGTATTCTTAAAGTATAATGAAAAAAATTTAAACAAAGTGCTGTTACTGCCCAAAAAACTAATTGTTCACGCTGTCAACCAATCTACGTAGATACATTCGGTGTGAAGAATGCTATGTGCACAGCACTAGCGATTTTCTTCTAGAATACTTCGCCGCTTTCACACATCTGTTGTCAACCTGCTATCGAAAGGAAAGGAAATCATTAGCGAACTCCAAAGTCACCAGAATGTGTAATTTTATCTGTATTCTTAAAGTATAATGAAAAAAATTTAAACAAAGTGCTGTTACTGCCCAAAAAACTAATTGTTCACGCTGTCAACCAATCTACGTAGATACATTCGGTGTGAAGAATGCTATGTGCACAGCACTAGCGATTTTCTTCTAGAATACTTCGCCGCTTTCACACATCTGTTGTCAACCTGCTATCGAAAGGAAAGGAAATCATTAGCGAACTCCAAAGTCACCAGAATGTGTAATTTTATCTGTATTCTTAAAGTATAATGAAAAAAATTTAAACAAAGTGCTGTTACTGCCCAAAAAACTAATTGTTCACGCTGTCAACCAATCTACGTAGATACATTCGGTGTGAAGAATGCTATGTGCACAGCACTAGCGATTTTCTTCTAGAATACTTCGCCGCTTTCACACATCTGTTGTCAACCTGCTATCGAAAGGAAAGGAAATCATTAGCGAACTCCAAAGTCACCAGAATGTGTAATTTTATCTGTATTCTTAAAGTATAATGAAAAAAATTTAAACAAAGTGCTGTTACTGCCCAAAAAACTAATTGTTCACGCTGTCAACCAATCTACGTAGATACATTCGGTGTGAAGAATGCTATGTGCACAGCACTAGCGATTTTCTTCTAGAATACTTCGCCGCTTTCACACATCTGTTGTCAACCTGCTATCGAAAGGAAAGGAAATCATTAGCGAACTCCAAAGTCACCAGAATGTGTAATTTTATCTGTATTCTTAAAGTATAATGAAAAAAATTTAAACAAAGTGCTGTTACTGCCCAAAAAACTAATTGTTCACGCTGTCAACCCCTCTACGTAGATACATTCGGTGTGAAGAGTGCTATGTGCACAACACTAGCGATTTTCTTCTAGAATACTTCGCCACTCCCACACATCTGCTGTCAACCCGCTAACGAAAGGAAAGGAAATGATTTGCGCTCTCCAAAGTCACCAGAATGTGTAATTTTATCTGAATTCTTAAACTATAATGAAAAAAATTAAAACTTCCAGCTGTTACTTACCAAAAAAACTAATTATTCATGCAGTCATCCTCTGTACGTAGATACATTCGGTGTGAAGAATGCTATGTGCACAGCACAAGCGAATTTCTTCCAGAATACTTCGCCGCTCCCACACATCTGTTGTCAACCTGCTAACGAAAGGAAAGGAAATCATTAGCGCACTCCAAAGTCACCAGATTGAGTAATTTTATCTGTATTCTTAAAGTATAATGAAAAAAATTTAAACAAGGTGCTGTTACTGCCCAAAAAAACTAATTGTTCACGCTGTCAACCCCGCTACGTAGATACATTCGGTGTGAAGAATGCTATGTGCACAGCTCTAGCGATTTTCTTCTCAAATACTTCGCCGCTCCCACACATCCGTTGTCAACCTGCTAACGAAAGGAAAGGAAATCATTAGCGCACTCCAAAGTCATCAGAATGTGTAATTTTATCAGTATTCTTAAAGAATAATGAAAAAAATTAGAACTTCCAGTTGTTACTTACCAAAAAACTAATTGTTCACGCTGTCAACCCCTCTACGTAGATACATTCGGTGTGAAGAATGCTATGTGCACAGCACTAGCGATTTTCATCTAGAATATGTCGCCGCTCACACACATCTCTTGTCAACCTGCTAACGAAAGAAAATGCAATCATTAGCGCACTCCAAAGCAACCAGAATGTGTAATATTATCTGTATTCTCAAACCATAATGAAAAAAAATTAAAACTTCCAGCTGTTACTTACCAAAAAACTAATTATTCATGCAGTCATCCTCTGTACTAGATTCATTCGGTGCGAAGAATGCTATGTGCACAGCACTAGCGATTTTCTTCTAGAATACTTCGCCGCTCCCACACATCTGTTGTCAACCCGCTAACGAAAGGAAAGGAAATCATTTGCGCACTCCAAAGTCACCAGCATATGTAATTTTATCTGTATTCTTAAAGTATAATGAAAAAAATTTAAACAAAGTGCTGTAACTACCAAAAAAACTAATTGTTCACGCTGTCAACCCCTCTACGTAGATACATTCGGTGTGAAGAATGCTATGTGCACAGCACTAGCGATTTTCTTCTAGAATACTTCGCCGCTTTCACACATCTGTTGTCAACCTGCTAACGAAAGGAAAGGAAATCATTAGCGAACTCCAAAGTCACCAGAATGTGTAATTTTATCTGTATTCTTAAAATATAATGAAAACAATTTAAACAAAGTGCTGTTACTGCCCAAAAAACTAATTGTTCACGCTGTCAACCAATCTACGTAGATACATTCGGTGTGAAGAATGCTATGTGCACAGTACTAGCGATTTTCTTCTAAAATACTTCGCCGCTCCCACACATCCGTTGTCAACCTGCTAACGAAAGGAAAGGAAATCATTAGCGCACTCCAAAGTCATCAGAATGTGTAATTTTATCAGTATTCTTAAAGAATAATGAAAAAAATTAGAACTTCCAGCTGTTACTTACCAAAAAACTAATTATTCATGCAGTCATCCTTTGTACGTATATACATTCGGTGTGAAGAATGCCATGTGCACAGCACTAGCGATTTTCTTCTAGAATATGTCGCCGCTCACACACATCTGTTGTCAACCTGCTAACGAAGGGAAAGGAAATCAATAGCGCACTCCAAAGGCACCAGAATGTGTAATTTTATCTGTATTTTTAAAGTATAATGAAAACAATTTAAACAAAGTGCTGTTACTGCCCAAAAAACTAATTGTTCACGCTGTCAACCCCTATTCGTAGATACATGAGGTGTGAACAATGCTATGTGCACAGCACTAGCGATTATCTTCTAGCATATGTCGCCGCTCACACACAACTCTTGTCAACCTGCTAACGAAAGAAAATGCAATCATTAGCGCAATCCAAAGCAACCAGAATGTGTAATATTATCTGTATTCTCAAACCATAATGAAAAAAAATTAAAACTTCCAGCTGTTACTTACCAAAAAACTAACTATTCATGCAGTCATCCTCTGTACTAGATACATTCGGTGTGAAGAATGCTATGTGCACAGCACTAGCGATTTTCTTCTAGAATACTTCGCCGCTCCCACACATCTGTTGTCAACCCGCTAACGAAAGGAAAGGAAATCATTTGCGCACTCCAAAGTCACCAGCATATGTAATTTTATCTGTATTCTTAAAGTATAATGAAAAAAATTTAAACAAAGTGCTGTTACTACCAAAAAAACTAATTGTTCACGCTGTCAACCCCTCTACGTAGATACATTCGGTGTGAAGAATGCTATGTGCACAGCACTAGCGATTTTCTTCTAGAATACTTCGCCGCTTTCACACATCTGTTGTCAACCTGCTATCGAAAGGAAAGGAAATCATTAGCGAACTCCAAAGTCACCAGAATGTGTAATTTTATCTGTATTCTTAAAGTATAATGAAAAAAATTTAAACAAAGTGCTGTTACTGCCCAAAAAACTAATTGTTCACGCTGTCAACCAATCTACGTAGATACATTCGGTGTGAAGAATGCTATGTGCACAGCACTAGCGATTTTCTTCTAGAATACTTCGCCGCTTTCACACATCTGTTGTCAACCTGCTATCGAAAGGAAAGGAAATCATTAGCGAACTCCAAAGTCACCAGAATGTGTAATTTTATCTGTATTCTTAAAGTATAATGAAAAAAATTTAAACAAAGTGCTGTTACTGCCCAAAAAACTAATTGTTCACGCTGTCAACCAATCTACGTAGATACATTCGGTGTGAAGAATGCTATGTGCACAGCACTAGCGATTTTCTTCTAGAATACTTCGCCGCTTTCACACATCTGTTGTCAACCTGCTATCGAAAGGAAAGGAAATCATTAGCGAACTCCAAAGTCACCAGAATGTGTAATTTTATCTGTATTCTTAAAGTATAATGAAAAAAATTTAAACAAAGTGCTGTTACTGCCCAAAAAACTAATTGTTCACGCTGTCAACCAATCTACGTAGATACATTCGGTGTGAAGAATGCTATGTGCACAGCACTAGCGATTTTCTTCTAGAATACTTCGCCGCTTTCACACATCTGTTGTCAACCTGCTATCGAAAGGAAAGGAAATCATTAGCGAACTCCAAAGTCACCAGAATGTGTAATTTTATCTGTATTCTTAAAGTATAATGAAAAAAATTTAAACAAAGTGCTGTTACTGCCCAAAAAACTAATTGTTCACGCTGTCAACCAATCTACGTAGATACATTCGGTGTGAAGAATGCTATGTGCACAGCACTAGCGATTTTCTTCTAGAATACTTCGCCGCTTTCACACATCTGTTGTCAACCTGCTATCGAAAGGAAAGGAAATCATTAGCGAACTCCAAAGTCACCAGAATGTGTAATTTTATCTGTATTCTTAAAGTATAATGAAAAAAATTTAAACAAAGTGCTGTTACTGCCCAAAAAACTAATTGTTCACGCTGTCAACCCCTCTACGTAGATACATTCGGTGTGAAGAGTGCTATGTGCACAACACTAGCGATTTTCTTCTAGAATACTTCGCCACTCCCACACATCTGCTGTCAACCCGCTAACGAAAGGAAAGGAAATGATTTGCGCTCTCCAAAGTCACCAGAATGTGTAATTTTATCTGAATTCTTAAACTATAATGAAAAAAATTAAAACTTCCAGCTGTTACTTACCAAAAAAACTAATTATTCATGCAGTCATCCTCTGTACGTAGATACATTCGGTGTGAAGAATGCTATGTGCACAGCACAAGCGAATTTCTTCCAGAATACTTCGCCGCTCCCACACATCTGTTGTCAACCTGCTAACGAAAGGAAAGGAAATCATTAGCGCACTCCAAAGTCACCAGATTGAGTAATTTTATCTGTATTCTTAAAGTATAATGAAAAAAATTTAAACAAGGTGCTGTTACTGCCCAAAAAAACTAATTGTTCACGCTGTCAACCCCGCTACGTAGATACATTCGGTGTGAAGAATGCTATGTGCACAGCTCTAGCGATTTTCTTCTCAAATACTTCGCCGCTCCCACACATCCGTTGTCAACCTGCTAACGAAAGGAAAGGAAATCATTAGCGCACTCCAAAGTCATCAGAATGTGTAATTTTATCAGTATTCTTAAAGAATAATGAAAAAAATTAGAACTTCCAGTTGTTACTTACCAAAAAACTAATTGTTCACGCTGTCAACCCCTCTACGTAGATACATTCGGTGTGAAGAATGCTATGTGCACAGCACTAGCGATTTTCATCTAGAATATGTCGCCGCTCACACACATCTCTTGTCAACCTGCTAACGAAAGAAAATGCAATCATTAGCGCACTCCAAAGCAACCAGAATGTGTAATATTATCTGTATTCTCAAACCATAATGAAAAAAAATTAAAACTTCCAGCTGTTACTTACCAAAAAACTAATTATTCATGCAGTCATCCTCTGTACTAGATTCATTCGGTGCGAAGAATGCTATGTGCACAGCACTAGCGATTTTCTTCTAGAATACTTCGCCGCTCCCACACATCTGTTGTCAACCCGCTAACGAAAGGAAAGGAAATCATTTGCGCACTCCAAAGTCACCAGCATATGTAATTTTATCTGTATTCTTAAAGTATAATGAAAAAAATTTAAACAAAGTGCTGTAACTACCAAAAAAACTAATTGTTCACGCTGTCAACCCCTCTACGTAGATACATTCGGTGTGAAGAATGCTATGTGCACAGCACTAGCGATTTTCTTCTAGAATACTTCGCCGCTTTCACACATCTGTTGTCAACCTGCTAACGAAAGGAAAGGAAATCATTAGCGAACTCCAAAGTCACCAGAATGTGTAATTTTATCTGTATTCTTAAAATATAATGAAAACAATTTAAACAAAGTGCTGTTACTGCCCAAAAAACTAATTGTTCACGCTGTCAACCAATCTACGTAGATACATTCGGTGTGAAGAATGCTATGTGCACAGTACTAGCGATTTTCTTCTAAAATACTTCGCCGCTCCCACACATCCGTTGTCAACCTGCTAACGAAAGGAAAGGAAATCATTAGCGCACTCCAAAGTCATCAGAATGTGTAATTTTATCAGTATTCTTAAAGAATAATGAAAAAAATTAGAACTTCCAGCTGTTACTTACCAAAAAACTAATTATTCATGCAGTCATCCTTTGTACGTATATACATTCGGTGTGAAGAATGCCATGTGCACAGCACTAGCGATTTTCTTCTAGAATATGTCGCCGCTCACACACATCTGTTGTCAACCTGCTAACGAAGGGAAAGGAAATCAATAGCGCACTCCAAAGGCACCAGAATGTGTAATTTTATCTGTATTTTTAAAGTATAATGAAAACAATTTAAACAAAGTGCTGTTACTGCCCAAAAAACTAATTGTTCACGCTGTCAACCCCTATTCGTAGATACATGAGGTGTGAACAATGCTATGTGCACAGCACTAGCGATTATCTTCTAGCATATGTCGCCGCTCACACACAACTCTTGTCAACCTGCTAACGAAAGAAAATGAAATCATTAGCGCAATCCAAAGCAACCAGAATGTGTAATTTTATCTGTATTCACAAACCATAATTAAAAAATTTAAAACTTCCGGCTGTTACTTACCGAAAAACTAATTATTCATGCAGTCTACCTCTGTACGTAGATACATTCGGTGGGAAGAATGCTATGTGCACAGCACTAGCGATTTTCTTCTAGAATACTTCGCCGCTCCCACACATCTGTTGTCAACCTGCTAACGAAAGGAAAGGAAATCATTAGCGCACTCCAAAGTCACCAGATTGAGTAATTTTAATAGTATTCTTAAAGTATAATGAAAAAAATTTAAACAAAGTGCTGTTACTGCCCAAAGAACTAATTGTTCACGCTGTCAACCAATCTACGTAGATACATTCGGTGTGAAGAATGCTATGTGCACAGCACTAGCGATTTTCTTCTAGAATACTTCGCCGCTTTCACACATCTGTTGTCAACCTGCTATCGAAAGGAAAGGAAATCATTAGCGACCTCCAAAGTCACCAGAATGTGTAATTTTATCTGTATTCTTAAAGTATAATGAAAAAAATTTAAACAAAGTGCTGTTACTGCCCAAAAAACTAATTGTTCACGCTGTCAACCAATCTACGTAGATACATTCGGTGGGAAGAATGCTATGTGCACAGCACTAGCGATTTTCTTCTAGAATACTTCGCCGCTCCCACACATCTGTTGTCAACCTGCTAACGAAAGGAAAGGAAATCATTAGCGCACTCCAAAGTCACCAGATTGAGTAATTTTAATAGTATTCTTAAAGTATAATGAAAAAAATTTAAACAAAGTGCTGTTACTGCCCAAAGAACTAATTGTTCACGCTGTCAACCAATCTACGTAGATACATTCGGTGTGAAGAATGCTATGTGCACAGCACTAGCGATTTTCTTCTAGAATACTTCGCCGCTTTCACACATCTGTTGTCAACCTGCTATCGAAAGGAAAGGAAATCATTAGCGAACTCCAAAGTCACCAGAATGTGTAATTTTATCTGTATTCTTAAAGTATAATGAAAAAAATTTAAACAAAGTGCTGTTACTGCCCAAAAAACTAATTGTTCACGCTGTCAACCAATCTACGTAGATACATTCGGTGTGAAGAATGCTATGTGCACAGCACTAGCGATTTTCTTCTAGAATACTTCGCCGCTCACACACATCTGTTGTCAACCTGCTATCGAAAGGAAAGGAAATCATTAGCGAACTCCAAAGTCACCAGAATGTGTAATTTTATCTGTATTCTTAAAGTATAATGAAAAAAATTTAAACAAAGTGCTGTTACTGCCCAAAAAACTAATTGTTCACGCTGTCAACCAATCTACGTAGATACATTCGGTGTGAAGAATGCTATGTGCACAGCACTAGCGATTTTCTTCTAGAATACTTCGCCGCTTTCACACATCTGTTGTCAACCTGCTATCGAAAGGAAAGGAAATCATTAGCGAACTCCAAAGTCACCAGAATGTGTAATTTTATCTGTATTCTTAAAGTATAATGAAAAAAATTTAAACAAAGTGCTGTTACTGCCCAAAAAACTAATTGTTCACGCTGTCAACCAATCTACGTAGATACATTCGGTGTGAAGAATGCTATGTGCACAGCACTAGCGATTTTCTTCTAGAATACTTCGCCGCTTTCACACATCTGTTGTCAACCTGCTATCGAAAGGAAAGGAAATCATTAGCGAACTCCAAAGTCACCAGAATGTGTAATTTTATCTGTATTCTTAAAGTATAATGAAAAAAATTTAAACAAAGTGCTGTTACTGCCCAAAAAACTAATTGTTCACGCTGTCAACCAATCTACGTAGATACATTCGGTGTGAAGAATGCTATGTGCACAGCACTAGCGATTTTCTTCTAGAATACTTCGCCGCTTTCACACATCTGTTGTCAACCTGCTATCGAAAGGAAAGGAAATCATTAGCGAACTCCAAAGTCACCAGAATGTGTAATTTTATCTGTATTCTTAAAGTATAATGAAAAAAATTTGAACAAAGTGCTGTTACTGCCCAAAAAACTAATTGTTCACGCTGTCAACCAATCTACGTAGATACATTCGGTGTGAAGAATGCTATGTGCACAGCACTAGCGATTTTCTTCTAGAATACTTCGCCGCTTTCACACATCTGTTGTCAACCTGCTATCGAAAGGAAAGGAAATCATTAGCGAACTCCAAAGTCACCAGAATGTGTAATTTTATCTGTATTCTTAAAGTATAATGAAAAAAATTTAAACAAAGTGCTGTTACTGCCCAAAAAACTAATTGTTCACGCTGTCAACCCCTCTACGTAGATACATTCGGTGTGAAGAGTGCTATGTGCACAACACTAGCGATTTTCTTCTAGAATACTTCGCCACTCCCACACATCTGCTGTCAACCCGCTAACGAAAGGAAAGGAAATGATTTGCGCTCTCCAAAGTCACCAGAATGTGTAATTTTATCTGAATTCTTAAACTATAATGAAAAAAATTAAAACTTCCAGCTGTTACTTACCAAAAAAACTAATTATTCATGCAGTCATCCTCTGTACGTAGATACATTCGGTGTGAAGAATGCTATGTGCACAGCACAAGCGAATTTCTTCCAGAATACTTCGCCGCTCCCACACATCTGTTGTCAACCTGCTAACGAAAGGAAAGGAAATCATTAGCGCACTCCAAAGTCACCAGATTGAGTAATTTTATCTGTATTCTTAAAGTATAATGAAAAAAATTTAAACAAGGTGCTGTTACTGCCCAAAAAAACTAATTGTTCACGCTGTCAACCCCGCTACGTAGATACATTCGGTGTGAAGAATGCTATGTGCACAGCTCTAGCGATTTTCTTCTCAAATACTTCGCCGCTCCCACACATCCGTTGTCAACCTGCTAACGAAAGGAAAGGAAATCATTAGCGCACTCCAAAGTCATCAGAATGTGTAATTTTATCAGTATTCTTAAAGAATAATGAAAAAAATTAGAACTTCCAGTTGTTACTTACCAAAAAACTAATTGTTCACGCTGTCAACCCCTCTACGTAGATACATTCGGTGTGAAGAATGCTATGTGCACAGCACTAGCGATTTTCATCTAGAATATGTCGCCGCTCACACACATCTCTTGTCAACCTGCTAACGAAAGAAAATGCAATCATTAGCGCACTCCAAAGCAACCAGAATGTGTAATATTATCTGTATTCTCAAACCATAATGAAAAAAAATTAAAACTTCCAGCTGTTACTTACCAAAAAACTAATTATTCATGCAGTCATCCTCTGTACTAGATTCATTCGGTGCGAAGAATGCTATGTGCACAGCACTAGCGATTTTCTTCTAGAATACTTCGCCGCTCCCACACATCTGTTGTCAACCCGCTAACGAAAGGAAAGGAAATCATTTGCGCACTCCAAAGTCACCAGCATATGTAATTTTATCTGTATTCTTAAAGTATAATGAAAAAAATTTAAACAAAGTGCTGTAACTACCAAAAAAACTAATTGTTCACGCTGTCAACCCCTCTACGTAGATACATTCGGTGTGAAGAATGCTATGTGCACAGCACTAGCGATTTTCTTCTAGAATACTTCGCCGCTTTCACACATCTGTTGTCAACCTGCTAACGAAAGGAAAGGAAATCATTAGCGAACTCCAAAGTCACCAGAATGTGTAATTTTATCTGTATTCTTAAAATATAATGAAAACAATTTAAACAAAGTGCTGTTACTGCCCAAAAAACTAATTGTTCACGCTGTCAACCAATCTACGTAGATACATTCGGTGTGAAGAATGCTATGTGCACAGTACTAGCGATTTTCTTCTAAAATACTTCGCCGCTCCCACACATCCGTTGTCAACCTGCTAACGAAAGGAAAGGAAATCATTAGCGCACTCCAAAGTCATCAGAATGTGTAATTTTATCAGTATTCTTAAAGAATAATGAAAAAAATTAGAACTTCCAGCTGTTACTTACCAAAAAACTAATTATTCATGCAGTCATCCTTTGTACGTATATACATTCGGTGTGAAGAATGCCATGTGCACAGCACTAGCGATTTTCTTCTAGAATATGTCGCCGCTCACACACATCTGTTGTCAACCTGCTAACGAAGGGAAAGGAAATCAATAGCGCACTCCAAAGGCACCAGAATGTGTAATTTTATCTGTATTTTTAAAGTATAATGAAAACAATTTAAACAAAGTGCTGTTACTGCCCAAAAAACTAATTGTTCACGCTGTCAACCCCTATTCGTAGATACATGAGGTGTGAACAATGCTATGTGCACAGCACTAGCGATTATCTTCTAGCATATGTCGCCGCTCACACACAACTCTTGTCAACCTGCTAACGAAAGAAAATGAAATCATTAGCGCAATCCAAAGCAACCAGAATGTGTAATTTTATCTGTATTCACAAACCATAATTAAAAAATTTAAAACTTCCGGCTGTTACTTACCGAAAAACTAATTATTCATGCAGTCTACCTCTGTACGTAGATACATTCGGTGGGAAGAATGCTATGTGCACAGCACTAGCGATTTTCTTCTAGAATACTTCGCCGCTCCCACACATCTGTTGTCAACCTGCTAACGAAAGGAAAGGAAATCATTAGCGCACTCCAAAGTCACCAGATTGAGTAATTTTAATAGTATTCTTAAAGTATAATGAAAAAAATTTAAACAAAGTGCTGTTACTGCCCAAAGAACTAATTGTTCACGCTGTCAACGCCTCTACGTAGATACATTCGGTGTGAAGAATGCTATGTGCACAGCACTAGCGATTTTCATCTAGAATATGTCGCCGCTCACACACATCTCTTGTCAACCTGCTAACGAAAGAAAATGCTATCATTAGCGCAATCCAAAGCAACCAGAATGTGTAATATTATCTGTATTCTCAAACCATAACGAAAAAAATTAAAACTTCCAGCTGTTACTTAACAAAAAACTAATTATTCATGCAGTGATCCTCTGTACGTAGATACATTCGGTGTGAAGAATGCTATGTGCACAGCACTAGCGATTTTCTTCGAGAATACTTCGCCGCTCCCACACATCTAATGTCAACCTGCTAACGAAAGAAAATGCAATCATTAGCGCATTCCAAAGCAACCAGAATGTGTAATTTTATCTGTATTCTTAAAGTATAATGAAAAAAATTAAAACTTGCAGCTGTTAGTTACCAAATAACTAATTATTCATGCAGTCATCCTCTGTACGTAGATACAGTCGGTGTGAAGAATGCAATGTGCACAGGACTAGCGATTTTCTTCTATAATACTTCGCCGCTCCCACACATCTGTTGTCAACCTGCTAACGAAAGGAAAGGATATCATTAGAGCACTCCAAAGTCACCATAATGTGTAATTTTATCTGTATTCTTAAAGTATAATGAAAAAAATTTTAACAAAGTGCAGCTACTGCCCAAAAAACTAATTGTTCACGCTGTCAACCATTCTACGTAGATACATTCGGTGTGAAGAATGCTATGTGCACAGCACTAGCGATTTTCATCTAGAATATTTCGCCGCTCACACACATCTCTTGTCAACCTGCTAACGAAAGAAAATGCAATCTTTAGCGCAATCCAAAGCAACCAGAATGTGTAATTTTATCTGTATTCTCAGAACATAATGAAAAAAATTAAAACTTCCAGCTGTTACTTACCATAAAACTAATTATTCATGCAGTCATCCTCTGTACGTAGATACATTCGGTGTGAAGAATGCTATGTGCACAGCACTAGCGATTTTCTTCTAGAATACTTCGCCGCTCCCACACATCTGTTGTCAACCTGCTAACGAAAGGAAAGGAAATCATTAGCGCACTCCAATGTCACCAGAATGTGTAATTTTATCTGTATTCTTAAAGTATAATGAAAAAAATTTAAACAAAGTGGTGTTACTGCCCAAAAAACTAATTGTTCACGCTGTCAACCCCTCTACGTAGATACATTCGGTGTGAAGAATGCTATGTGCACAGCACTAGCGATTTTCTTCTAGAATACTTCGCCGCTCCCACACATCTGTTGTCAACCTGCTAACGAAAGGAAAGGAAATCATTAGCGAACTCCAAAGTCACCAGAATGTGTAATTTTATCTGTATTCTTAAAGTATAATGAAAACAATTTAAACAAAGTGCTGTTACTGCCCAAAAAAACTAATTGTTCACGCTGTCAACCCCTCTACGTAGATACATTCGGTGTGAAGAATGCTATGTGCACAGCTCTAGCGATTTTCTTCTCAAATACTTCGCCGCTCCCACACATCCGTTGTCAACCTGCTAACGAAAGGAAAGGAAATCATTAGCGCACTCCAAAGTCATCAGAATGTGTAATTTTATCAGTATTCTTAAAGAATAATGAAAAAAATTAGAACTTCCAGCTGTTACTTACCAAAAAACTAATTATTCATGCAGTCATCCTCTGTACGTATATACATCGGTGTGAAGAATGCCATGTGCACAGCACTAGTGATTTTCTTCTAGAATACTTCGCCGCTCACACACATCTGTTGTCAACCCGCTAACGAAAGGAAAGGAAATCATTAGCGCACTCCAATGTCACCAGAATGTGTAATTTTATCTGTATTCTTAAAGTATAATGAAAACAATTTAAACAAAGTGCTGTTACTGCCCAAAAAAACTAATTGTTCACGCTGTCAACCCCTCTACGTAGATACATTCGGTGTGAAGAATGCTATGTGCACAGCACTAGCGATTTTCTTCTAGAATATGTCGCCGCTCACACACATCTGTTGTCAACCTGCTAACAAAAGGAAAGGAAATCAATAGCGCACTCCAAAGGCACCAGAATGAGTAATTTTATCTGTATTTTTAAAGTATAATGAAAACAATTTAAACAAAGTGCTGTTACTGCCCAAAAAACTAATTGTTCACGCTGTCAACCCCTATTCGTAGATACATTCGGTGTGAACAATGCTATGTGCACAGCAGTAGCGATTTTCTTCTAGCATATGTCGCCGCTCACACACATCTCTTGTCAACCTGCTAAGGAAAGAAAATGAAATCATTAGCGCAAACCAAAGCAACCAGAATGTGTAATTTTATCTGTATTCACAAACCATAATAAAAAAATTTAAAACTTCCAGCTGTTACTTACCAAAAAACTAATTATTCATGCAGTCATCCTCTGTACGTAGATACATTCGGTGGGAAGAATGCTATGTGCACAGCACTAGCGATTTTGTTCTAGAATACTTCGCCGCTCCCACACATCTGTTGTCAACCTGCTAACGAAAGGAAAGGAAATCATTAGCGCACTCCAAAGTCACCAGATTGAGTAATTTTATCTGTATTCTTAAAGTATAATGAAAAAAATTTAAACAAAGTGCTGTTACTGCCCGAAGAACTAATTGTTCACGCTGTCAACCACTCTACGTAGATACATTCGGTGTGAAGAATGCTATGTGCACAGCACTAGCGATTTTCATCTAGAATATGTCGCCGCTCACACACATCTCTTGTCAACCTGCTAACGAAAGAAAATGCAATCATTAGCGCAATCCAAAGCAACCAGAATGTGTAATATTATCTGTATTCTCAAACCATAATGAAAAAATATTAAATCTTCCAGCTGTTACTTACCAAAAAACTAATTATTCATGCAGTCATCCTCTGTACTAGATACATTCGGTGTGAAGAATGCTATGTGCACAGCACTAGCGATTTTCTTCTAGAATACTTCCCCGCTCCCACACATCTGTTGTCAACCCGCTAACGAAAGGAAAGGAAATCATTTGCGCACTCCAAAGTCACCAGCATATGTAATTTTATCTGTATTCTTAAAGTATAATGAAAAAAATTTAAACAAAGTGCTGTTACTACCAAAAAAACTATTTGTTCACGCAGTCAACCCCTCTACGTAGATACATTCGGTGTGAAGAATGCTATGTGCACAGCACTAGCGATTTTCTTCTAGAATACTTCGCCGCTCCCACACATCTGTTGTCAACCTGCTAACGAAAGGGAAGGAAATCATTAGCGCACTCCAAAGTCACCAGAATGTGTACATTTATATGTATTCTTAAAGTATAATGAAAAAAATTTAAACAAAGAGTTGTTACTGCCCAAAAAGCTAATTGTTCACGCTGTCAACCCCTCTACGTAGATACATTCGGTGTGAAGAATGCTATGTGCACAGCACTAGCGATTTTCTTCTAGAATACTTCGCCGCTCCCACACATCTGTTGTCAACCTGCTAACGAAAGGAAAGGAAATCATTAGCGCACTCCAATGTCACCAGAATGTGTAATTTTATCTGTATTCTTAAAGTATAATGAAAAAAATTTAAACAAAGTGCTGTTACTGCCCGAAGAACTAATTGTTCACGCTGTCAACCCCTCTACGTAGATACATTCGGTGTGAAGAATGCTATGTGCACAGCACTAGCGATTTTCATCTAGAATATGTCGCCGCTCACACACATCTCTTGTCAACCTGCTAACGAAAGAAAATGCAATCATTAGCGCAATCCAAAGCAACCAGATTGTATAATTTTATCTGTATTCTCTAACCATAATGAAAAAAATTAAAACTTCCAGCTGCTACTTACCAAAAAACTAATTACTCATGCAGTCATCCTCTGTACGTAGATATATTCGGTGTGAAGAATGCTATGTGCACAGCACTAGCGATTTTCTTCTAGAATACTTCGCCGCTCCCACACATCTGTTGTCAACCTGCTAACGAAAGGAAAGGAAATCATTAGCGATCTCCAAAGTCACCAGAATGTGTAATTCTATCTGTATTCTTAAAGTATAATGAAAGAAATTTTAACAAAGTGGTGTTACTGCCCAAAAAACTAATTGTTCACGCTGTCAACCCCTCTACGTAGATACATTCGGTGTGAAGAATGCTATGTGCACAGCACTAGCGATTTTCTTCTAGAATACTTCGCCGCTCCCACACATCTGTTGTCAACCTGCTGACGAAAGGAAAGGAAATCATTAGCGAACTCCAAAGTCACCAGAATGTGTAATTTTATCTGTATTCTTAAAGTATAATGAAAACAATTTAAACAAAGTGCTGTTACTGCCCAAAAAAACTAATTGTTCACGCTGTCAACCCCTCTACGTAGATACATTCGGTGTGAAGAATGCTATGTGCACAGCTCTAGCGATTTTCTTCTCAAATACTTCGCCGCTCTCACACATCCGTTGTCAACCTGCTAACGAAAGGAAAGGAAATCATTAGCGCACTCCAAAGTCATCAGAATGTGTAATTTTATCAGTATTCTTAAAGAATAATGAAAAAAATTAGAACTTCCAGTTCTTACTTACCAAAAAACTAATTGTTCACGCTGTCAACCCCTCTACGTAGATACATTCGGTGTGAAGAATGCTACGTGCACAGCACTAGCGATTTTCATCTAGAATATGTCGCCGCTCACACACATCTCTTGTCAACCTGCTAACGAAAGAAAATGCAATCATTAGCGCAATCCAAAGCAACCAGAATGTGTAATATTATCTGTATTCTCAAACCATAATGAAAAAAAATTAAAACTTCCAGCTGTTACTTACCAAAAAACTAACTATTCATGCAGTCATCCTCTGTACTAGATACATTCGGTGTGAAGAATGCTATGTGCACAGCACTAGCGATTTTCTTCTAGAATACTTCGCCGCTCCCACACATCTGTTGTCAACCCGCTAACGAAAGGAAAGGAAATCATTTGCGCACTCCAAAGTCACCAGCATATGTAATTTTATCTGTATTCTTAAAGTATAATGAAAAAAATTTAAACAAAGTGCTGTTACTACCAAAAAAACTAATTGTTCACGCTGTCAACCCCTCTACGTAGATACATTCGGTGTGAAGAATGCTATGTGCACAGCACTAGCGATTTTCTTCTAGAATACTTCGCCGCTTTCACACATCTGTTGTCAACCTGCTATCGAAAGGAAAGGAAATCATTAGCGAACTCCAAAGTCACCAGAATGTGTAATTTTATCTGTATTCTTAAAGTATAATGAAAAAAATTTAAACAAAGTGCTGTTACTGCCCAAAAAACTAATTGTTCACGCTGTCAACCAATCTACGTAGATACATTCGGTGTGAAGAATGCTATGTGCACAGCACTAGCGATTTTCTTCTAGAATACTTCGCCGCTTTCACACATCTGTTGTCAACCTGCTATCGAAAGGAAAGGAAATCATTAGCGAACTCCAAAGTCACCAGAATGTGTAATTTTATCTGTATTCTTAAAGTATAATGAAAAAAATTTAAACAAAGTGCTGTTACTGCCCAAAAAACTAATTGTTCACGCTGTCAACCAATCTACGTAGATACATTCGGTGTGAAGAATGCTATGTGCACAGCACTAGCGATTTTCTTCTAGAATACTTCGCCGCTTTCACACATCTGTTGTCAACCTGCTATCGAAAGGAAAGGAAATCATTAGCGAACTCCAAAGTCACCAGAATGTGTAATTTTATCTGTATTCTTAAAGTATAATGAAAAAAATTTAAACAAAGTGCTGTTACTGCCCAAAAAACTAATTGTTCACGCTGTCAACCAATCTACGTAGATACATTCGGTGTGAAGAATGCTATGTGCACAGCACTAGCGATTTTCTTCTAGAATACTTCGCCGCTTTCACACATCTGTTGTCAACCTGCTATCGAAAGGAAAGGAAATCATTAGCGAACTCCAAAGTCACCAGAATGTGTAATTTTATCTGTATTCTTAAAGTATAATGAAAAAAATTTAAACAAAGTGCTGTTACTGCCCAAAAAACTAATTGTTCACGCTGTCAACCCCTATACGTAGATACATTCGTTGTGAACAATTCTATGTGCACAGCACTAGCGATTATCTTCTTGCATATGTCGCCGCTCACACACAACCCTTGTCAACCTGCTAACGAAAGAAAATGAAATCATTAGCGCAATCCAAAGCAACCAGAATGTGTAATTTTATCTGTATTCACAAACCATAATTAAAAAATTTAAAACTTCCGGCTGTTACTTACCGAAAAACTAATTATTCATGCAGTCATCCTCTGTACGTAGATACATTCGGTGGGAAGAATGCTATGTGCACAGCACTAGCGATTTTCTTCTAGAATACTTCGCCGCTCCCACACATCTGTTGTCAACCTGCTAACGAAAGGAAAGGAAATCATTAGCGCACTCCAAAGTCACCAGATTGAGTAATTTTAATAGTATTCTTAAAGTATAATGAAAAAAATTTAAACAAAGTGCTGTTACTGCCCAAAGAACTAATTGTTCACGCTGTCAACCCCTCTACGTAGATACATTCGGTGTGAAGAATGCTATGTGCACAGCACTAGCGATTTTCATCTAGAATATGTCGCCGCTCACACACATCTCTTGTCAACCTGCTAACGAAAGAAAATGCTATCATTAGCGCAATCCAAAGCAACCAGAATGTGTAATATTATCTGTATTCTCAAACCATAATGAATAAAATTAAAACTTCCAGCTGTTACTTACCAAAAAACTAATTATTCATGCAGTGATCCTCTGTACGTAGATACATTCGGTGTGAAGAATGCTATGTGCAAAGCACTAGCGATTTTCTTCGAGAATACTTCGCCGCTCCCACACATCTAATGTCAACCTACTAACGAAAGAAAATGCAATCATTAGCGCAATCCAAAGCAACCAGAATGTGTAATTTTATCTGTATTCTTAAAGTATAATGCAAAAAATTAAAACTTCCAGCTGTTAGTTACCAAATAACTAATTATTCATGCAGTCATCCTCTGTACGTAGATACATTCGGTGTGAAGAATGCTATGTGCACAGCACTAGCGATTTTCTTCTAGAATATGTCGCCGCTCACACACATCTCTTGTCAACCTGCTAACGAAAGAAAATGCAATCATTAGCGCAATCCAAAGCAACCAGATTGTGTTATTTTATCTGTATTCTCTAACCATAATGAAAAAAATTAAAACTTCCAGCTGCTACTTACCAAAAAACTAAATACTCATGCAGTCATCCTCTGTACGTAGATATATTCGGTGTGAAGAATGCTATGTGCACAGCACTAGCGATTTTCTTCTAGAATACTTCGCCGCTCCCACACATCTGTTGTCAACCTGCTAACGAAAGGAAAGGAAATCATTAGCGAACTCCAAAGTCACCAGAATGTGTAATTTTATCTGTATTCTTAAAGTATAATGAAAACAATTTAAACAAAGTGCTGTTACTGCCCAAAAAAACTAATTGTTCACGCTGTCAACCCCTCTACGTAGATACATTCGGTGTGAAGAATGCTATGTGCACAGCTCTAGCGATTTTCTTCTCAAATACTTCGCCGCTCCCACACATCCGTTGTAAACCTGCTAACGAAAGGAAAGGAAATCATTAGCGCACTCCAAAGTCATCAGAATGTGTAATTTTATCAGTATTCTTAAAGAATAATGAAAAAAATTAGAACTTCCAGCTGTTACTTACCAAAAAACTAATTATTCATGCAGTCATCCTCTGTACGTATATACATCGGTGTGAAGAATGCCATGTGCACAGCACTAGTGATTTTCTTCTAGAATATGTCGCCGCTCACACACATCTGTTGTCAACCTGCTAACAAAAGGAAAGGAAATCAATAGCGCACTCCAAAGGCACCAGCATGAGTAATTTTATCTGTATTTTTAAAGTATAATGAAAACAATTTAAACAAAGTGCTGTTACTGCCCAAAAAACTAATTGTTCACGCTGTCAACCCCTATTCGTAGATACATTCAGTGTGAACAATGCTATGTGCACAGCACTAGCGATTTTCTTCTAGCATATGTCGCCGCTCACACACATCTCTTGTCAACCTGCTAAGGAAAGAAAATGAAATCATTAGCGCAATCCAAAGCAACCAGAATGTGTAATTTTATCTGTATTCACAAACCATAATTAAAAAATTTAAAACTTCCAGCTGTTACTTACCAAAAAACTAATTATTCATGCAGTCATCCTCTGTACTAGATACATTCGGTGTGAAGAATGCTATGTGCACAGCACTAGCGATTTTGTTCTAGAATACTTCGCCGCTCCCACACATCTGTTGTCAACCTGCTAACGAAAGGAAAGGAAATCATTAGCGCACTCCAAAGTCACCAGATTGAGTAATTTTATCTGTATTCTTAAAGTATAATGAAAAAAATTTAAACAAAGTGGTGTTACTGCCCGAAGAACTAATTGTTCACGCTGTCAACCCCTCTACGTAGATACATTCGGTGTGAAGAATGCTATGTGCACAGCACTAGCGATTTTCATCTAGAATATGTCGCCGCTCACACACATCTCTTGTCAACCTGCTAACGAAAGAAAATGCAATCATTAGCGCAATCCAAAGCAACCAGAATGTGTAATATTATCTGTATTCTCAAACCATAATGAAAAAAAATTAAAACTTCCAGCTGTTACTTACCAAAAAACTAATTATTCATGCAGTCATCCTCTGTACTAGATACATTCGGTGTGAAGAATGCTATGTGCACAGCACTAGCGATTTTCTTCTAGAATACTTCGCCGCTCCCACACATCTGTTGTCAACCCGCTAACGAAAGGAAAGGAAATCATTTGCGCACTCCAAAGTCACCAGCATATGTAATTTTATCTGTATTCTTAAAGTATAATGAAAAAAATTTAAACAAAGTGCTGTTACTACCAAAAAAACTAATTGTTCACGCTGTCAACCCCTCTACGTAGATACATTCGGTGTGAAGAATGCTATGTGCACAGCACTAGCGATTTTCTTCTAGAATACTTCGCCGCTCCCACACATCTGTTGTCAACCTGCTAACGAAAGGGAAGGAAATCATTAGCGCACTCCAAAGTCACCAGAATGTGTACATTTATCTGTATTCTTAAAGTATAATGAAAAAAATTTAAACAAAGAGTTGTTACTGCCCAAAAAGCTAATTGTTCACGCTGTCAACCCCTCTACGTAGATACATTCGGTGTGAAGAATGCTATGTGCACAGCACTAGCGATTTTCTTCTATAATACTTCGCCGCTCCCACACATCTGTTGTCAACCTGCTAACGAAAGGAAAGGAAATCATTAGCGCACTCCAATGTCACCAGAATGTGTAATTTTATCTGTATTCTTAAATTATAATGAAAAAAAATTTAAACAAAGTGCTGTTACTGCCCGAAGAACTAATTGTTCACGCTGTCAACCCCTCTACGTAGATACATTCGGTGTGAAGAATGCTATGTGCACAGCACTAGCGATTTCATCTAGAATATGTCGCCGCTCACACACATCTCTTGTCAACCTGCTAACGAAAGAAAATGCAATCATCAGCGCAATCCAAAGCAACCAGATTGTGTAATTTTATCTGTATTCTCTAACCATAATGAAAAAAATTAAAACTTCCAGCTGCTACTTACCAAAAAACTAATTACTCATGCAGTCATCCTCTGTACGTAGATATATTCGGTGTGAAGAATGCTATGTGCACAGCACTAGCGATTTTCTTCTAGAATACTTCGCCGCTCCCACACATCTGTTGTCAACCTGCTAACGAAAAGAAAGGAAATCATTAGCGCACTCCAAAGTCACCAGAATGTGTAATTCTATCTGTATTCTTAAAATATAATGAAAGAAATTTTAACAAAGTGGTGTTACTGCCCAAAAAACTAATTGTTCACGCTGTCACCCCTCTACGTAGATACATTCGGTGTGAAGAATGCTATGTGCACAGCACTAGCGATTTTCTTCTAGAATACTTCGCCGCTCCCACACATCTGTTGTCAACCTGCTAACGAAAGGAAAGGAAATCATTAGCGAACTCCAAAGTCACCAGAATGTGTAATTTTATCTGTATTCTTAAAGTATAATGGAAACAATTTAAACAAAGTGCTGTTACTGCCCAAAAAACTAATTGTTCACGCTGTCAACCAATCTACGTAGATACATTCGGTGTGAAGGATGCTATGTGCACAGCACTAGCGATTTTCTTCTAAAATACTTCGCCGCTCCCACACATCCGTTGTCAACCTGCTAACGAAAGGAAAGGAAATCATTAGCGCACTCCAAAGTCATCAGAATGTGTAATTTTATCAGTATTCTTAAAGAATAATGAAAAAAATTAGAACTTCCAGCTGTTACTTACCAAAAAACTAATTATTCATGCAGTCATCCTTTGTACGTATATACATTCGGTGTGAAGAATGCCATGTGCACAGCACTAGCGATTTTCTTCTAGAATATGTCGCCGCTCACACACATCTGTTGTCAACCTGCTAACGAAAGGAAAGGAAATCAATAGCGCACTCCAAAGGCACCAGAATGAGTAATTTTATCTGTATTTTTAAAGTATAATGAAAACAATTTAAACAAAGTGCTGTTACTGCCCAAAAAACTAATTGTTCACGCTGTCAACCAATCTACGTAGATACATTCGGTGTGAACAATGCTATGTGCACAGCACTAGCGATTATCTTCTAGCATATGTCGCCGCTCACACACAACTCTTGTCAACCTGCTAACGAAAGAAAATGAAATCATTAGCGCAATCCAAAGCAACCAGAATGTGTAATTTTATCTGTATTCACAAACCATAATTAAAAAATTTAAAACTTCCGGCTGTTACTTACCGAAAAACTAATTATTCATGCAGTCATCCTCTGTACGTTGATACATTCGGTGGGAAGAATGCTATGTGCACAGCACTAGCGATTTTCTTCTAGAATACATCGCCGCTCCCACACATCTGTTGTCAACCTGCTAACGAAAGGAAAGGAAATCATTAGCGCACTCCAAAGTCACCAGATTGAGTAATTTTATCTGTATTCTTAAAGTATAATGAAAAAAATTTAAACAAAGTGCTGTTACTGCCCAAAGAACTAATTGTTCACGCTGTCAACCCCTCTACGTAGATACATTCGGTGTGAAGAATGCTATGTGCACAGCACTAGCGATTTTCATCTAGAATATGTCGCCGCTCACTCACATCTCTTGTCAACCTGCTAACGAAAGAAAATGCAATCATTAGCGCAATCCAAAGCAACCAGAATGTGTAATATTATCTGTATTCTCAAACCATAATGAAAAAAATCAAAACTTCCAGCTGTTATTTACCAAAAAACTAATTATTCATGCAGTCATCCTCTGTACTAGATACGTTCGGTGTGAAGAATGCTATGTGCACAGCACTAGCGATTTTCTTCTAGAATACTTCGCCGCTCCCACACATCTGTTGTCAACCTGCTAACGAAAGGGAAGGAAATCATTAGCGCACTCCAAAGTCACCAGAATGTGTACATTTATCTGTATCTTAAAGTATAATGAAAAAAATTTAAACAAAGAGTTGTTACTGACCAAAAAGCTAATTGTTCACGCTGTCAACCCCTCTACGTAGATACATTCGGTGGTGAAGAATGCTATGTGCACAGCACTAGCGATTTTCTTCTAGAATACTTCGCCGCTCCCACACATCTGTTGTCAACCTGCTAACGAAAGAAAAGGAAATCATTAGCGAACTCCAAAGTCACCAGAATGTGTAATTTTATCTGTATTCTTAAAGTATAATGAAAACATTTTAAACAAAGTGCTGTTACTGCCCAAAAAACTAATTGTTCACGCTGTCAACCAATCTACGTAGATACATTCGGTGTGAAGAATGCTATGTGCACAGCACTAGCGATTTTCTTCTAAAATACTTCGCCGCTCCCACACATCCGTTGTCAACCTGCTAACGAAAGGAAAGGAAATCATTAGCGCACTCCAAAGTCATCAGAATGTGTAATTTTATCAGTATTCTTAAAGAATAATGAAAAAAATTAGAACTTCCAGCTGTTACTTACCAAAAAACTAATTATTCATGCAGTCATCCTCTGTACGTATATACATTCGGTGTGAAGAATGCCATGTGCACAGCACTAGCGATTTTCTTCTAGAATATGTCGCCGCTCACACACATCTGTTGTCAACCTGCTAACGAAAGGAAAGGAAATCAATAGCGCACTCCAAAGGCACCAGAATGAGTAATTTTATCTGTATTTTTAAAGTATAATGAAAACAATTTAAACAAAGTGCTGTTACTGCCCAAAAAACTAATTGTTCACGCTGTCAACCCCTATACGTAGATACATTCGGTGTGAACAATTCTATGTGCACAGCACTAGCGATTATCTTCTAGCATATGTCGCCGCTCACGCACAACTCTTGTCAACCTGCTAACGAAAGAAAATGAAATCATTAGCGCAATCCAAAGCAACCAGAATGTGTAATTTTATCTGTATTCACAAACCATAATTAAAAAATTTAAAACTTCCAGCTGTTACTTACCAAAAAACTAATTATTCGTGCAGTCATCCTCTGTACGTAGATACATTCGGTGGGAAGAATGCTATGTGCACAGCACTAGCGATTTTCTTCTAGAATACTTCGCCGCTCCCACACATCTGTTGTCAACCTGCTAACGAAAGGAAAGGAAATCATTAGCGCACTCCAAAGTCACCAGATTGAGTAATTTTATCTGTATTCTTAAAGTATAATGAAAAAAATTTAAACAATGTGCTGTTACTGCCCAAAGAACTAATTGTTCACGCTGTCAACCTCTCTACGTAGATACATTCGGTGTGAAGAATGCTATGTGCACAGCACTAGCGATTTTCATCTAGAATATGTCGCCGCTCACACACATCTCTTGTCAACCTGCTAACGAAAGAAAATGCAATCATTAGCGCAATCCAAAGCAACCAGAATGTGTAATATTATCTGTATTCTCAAACCATAATGAAGTGAAACAGGCAAAAAGGAATACAAACGTTTCAAAAATGAGATCGACGGGAAGTGCAAAATGGCTAAGCAGGGATGGCTAGAGGACAAATGTAAGGATGTAGAGGCCTATCTCACTAGGGTAAGATAGATACCGCCTACAGGAAAATTAAAGAGTCCTTTGGAGATAAGAGAACGACTTGTATGAATATCAAGAGCTCAGATGGAAACCCAGATCTAAGCAAAGAAGGGAAAGCAGAAAGGTGGAAGGAGTATATAGAGGGTCTATACAAGGGCGATGTACTTGAGGACAATATTATGGAAATGGAAGAGGATGTAGATGAAGATGAAATGGGAGATATGATACTGCGTGAAGAGTTTGACAGAACACTGAAAGACCTGAGTCGAAACAAGGCCCCCGGAGTAGACAATATTCAATTGGAACTACTGACGGCCGTGGGAGAGCCAGTCCTGACAAAACTCTACCATCTGGTGAGCAAGATGTATGAAACAGGCGAAATACCCTCAGACTTCAAGAAGAATGTAATAATTCCAATCCCAAAGAAAGCAGGTGTTGACAGATGTGAAAATTACCGAACTATCAGCTTAATAAGTCACAGCTGCAAAATACTAACACGAATTTTTTACAGACGAATGGAAAAACTAGTAGAAGCCAACCTCGGGGAAGATCAGTTTGGATTCCGTAGAAACACTGGAACACGTGAGGCAATACTGACCTTACGACTTATCTTAGAAGAAAGATTAAGGAAAGGCAAACCTACGTTTCTAGCATTTGTAGACTTAGAGAAAGCTTTTGACAATGTTGACTGGAATACTCTCTTTCAAATTCTAAAGGTGGCAGGGGTAAAATACAGGGAGCGAAAGGCTATTTACATTTTGTACAGAAACCAGATGGCAGTTATAAGAGTCGAGGGACATGAAAGGGAAGCAGTGGTTGGGAAGGGAGTAAGACAGGGTTGTAGCCTCTCCCCGATGTTATTCAATCTGTATATTGAGCAAGCAGTAAAGGAAACAAAAGAAAAATTCAGAGTAGGTATTAAAATTCATGGAGAAGAAATAAAAACTTTGAGGTTCGCCGTTGACATTGTAATTCTGTCAGAGACAGCAAAGGACTTGGAAGAGCAGTTGAATGGAATGGACAGTGTCTTGAAAGGAGGATATAAGATGAACATCAACAAAAGCAAAACAAGGATAATGGAATGTAGTCTAATTAAGTCGGGTGATGCTGAGGGAATTAGATTAGGAAATGAGGCACTTAAAGTAGTAAAGGAGTTTTGCTATTTGGGGAGCAAAATAACTGATGATGGTCGAAGTAGAGAGGATATAAAATGTAGGCTGGCAATGGCAAGGAAAGCGTTTCTGAAGAAGAGAAATTTGTTAACATCCAGTATTGATTTAAGTGTCAGGAAGTCATTTCTGAAAGTATTCGTATGGAGTGTAGCCATGTATGGTAGTGAAACATGGACGATAAATAGTTTGGACAAGAAGAGAATAGAAGCTTTCGAAATGTGGTGCTACAGAAGAATGCTGAAGATTAGATGGGTAGATCACATAACTAATGAGGAAGTATTGAATAGGAATGGGGAGAAGAGAAGTTTGTGGCACAACTTGACCAGAAGAAGGGATCGGTTGGTAGGACATGTTCTGAGGCATCAAGGGATCACCAATTTAGTATTGGAGGGCAGCGTGGAGGGTAAAAATCGTAGAGGGAGACCAAGAGATGAATACACTAAGCAGATTCAGAAGGATGTAGGTTGCAGTAGGTACTGGGAGATGAAAAAGCTTGCACAGGATAGAGTAGCATGGAGAGCTGCATCAAACCAGTCTCACGACTGAAGACCACAACAACAACAACAATGAAAAAAATTAAAACTTCCAGCTGTTACTTACCAAAAAACTAATTATTCATGCAGTCATCCTCTGTACTAGATACATTCGGTGTGAAGTATGCTATGTGCACAGCACTAGCGATTTTCTTCTAGAATACTTCGCCGCTCCCACACATCTGTAGTCAACCCGCTAACGAAAGGAAGGAAATCATTTTGCGCACTCCAAAGTCACCAGCATATGCTAATTTTATCTGTATAGTTAAAGAATAATGAAAAAAATTTAAACAAAGTGCTGTTACTACCAAAAAAACTAATTGTTCACGCTGTCAGCCCCCTCTACGTAGATATATTCGGTGTGAAGAATGCTATGTGCACAGCACTAGCGATTTTCTTCTAGAATACTTCGCCGCTCCCACACATCTGTTTGTCAACCTGCTAACGAAAGGAAAGGAAATCATCAGCGTACTCCAAAGTCACCAGAATGTGTAATTGTATCTGTATTCATAAAGTATAATGAAAAAAATTTAATCAAAGTGCTGTTACTGCCCAAAAAACTAATTGCTCACGCTGTCAACCCCTCTACGTAGATACATTCGGTGTGAAGAATGCTATGTGCACAGCACTAGCGATTCTCTTCTAGAATACTTCGCCGCTCCCACACATCTGTTGTCAACCTGCTAACGAAAGGAAAGGAAATCATTAGCGCACTCCAAAGTCACCAGAATGTGTAATTTTATCTGTAATCTTAAAGTATAATGAAAAAAATTTAAACAAAGTGCTGTTACTGCCCAAAAAACTAATTGCTCACGCTGTCAACCCCTCTACGTAGATACATTCGGTGGGAAGATTGCTATGTGCACAGCACTAGCGATATTTCTTCTAGAATACTTCGCCGCTCACACACATCTGTCGTCAACCTGCTAACGAAAGGAAAGGAAATCATTAGCGCACTCCAAAGTCACCAGAATGTGTAATTTTATCTGTTTTCTTAAAGTATAATGAAAACAATTTAAACAAAGTGCTGTTACTGCCCAAAGAACTAATTGTTCACGCTGTCATCCCCTCTACGCAGATACATTCGGTGTGAAGAATGCTATGTGCACAGCACTAGCGATTTTCTTCTAGAATATGTCGCCGCTCACACACATCTCTTGTCAACCTGCTAAAGAAAGAAAATGCAATCATTAGCGCAATCCAAAGCAACCAGAATGTGTAATTTTATCTGTATTCTCAAACCATAATGAAAAAAATTAAAACTTCCAGCTGTTACTTACCAAAAAACTAATTATTCATGCAGTCATCCTCTGTACAGAGATATATTCGGTGTGAAGAATGCTATATGCACAGCACTAGCGATTTTCTTCTAGAATACTTCGCCGCTCCCACACATCTGTTGGCAACTTGCTAACGAAAGGAAAGGAAATCATTAGCGCACTCCAAAGTCACCAGAATGTGTAATTTTATCAGTATTCTTAAAGTATAATGAAAAAAACTAAAACTTCCAGCTGTTACTTACCAAAAAAATAATTATTCATGCAGTCATCCTCTGTACTAGATACATTCGGTGTGAAGAATGCTATGTGTACAGCACTAGCGATTTTCTTCTAGAATACTTCGCCGCTCCCACACATCTGTTGTCAACCCGCTAACGAAATTAAAGGAAATCATTTGCGCACTCCAAAGTCACCAGCATATGTAATTGTATCTGTATTCTTAAAGTATAATGAAACAAATTTAAACAAAGTGCTGTTACTACCAAAAAAAACTAATTGTTCACGCTGTCAACCCCTCTACGTAGATACATTCGGTGTGAAGAATGCTATGTGCACAGCACTAGCGATTTTCTTCTAGAATACTTCGCCGCTCCCACACATCTGTCGTCAACCTGCTAACGAAGGGAAAGGAAATCATTAGCGCACACCAAAGTCAACAGAATGTGTAATTTTATCTGTATTCTTAAAAATATAATGAAAAAAATTTAAACAAAGTGCTGTTACTGCCCAAAAAACTAATTGGTCACGCTGTCAACCCCTCTACGTAGATACATTCGGTGTGAAGAATGCTATGTGCACAGCACTAGCGATTTTCTTCTAGAATACTTCGCCGCTCCCACACATCTGTTGTCAACCTGCTAACGAAAGGAAAGGAAATCATTAGCGCACTCCGAAGTCACCAGAATGTGTAATTTTATCTGTATTCTTAAAGTATAATGAAAACAATTTAAAAAAAATTCTGTTACTGCCCAAAAAACTAATTGTTCACGCTGTCAACCCCTCTACGTAGATACATTCGGTGTGAAGAATGCTATGTGCACAGCACTAGGGATTTTCTTCTAGAATATGTCGCCGCTCACACACATCTCTTGTCAACATGCTAACGAAAAAAAATGCAATCATTAGCGCAATCCAAAGCAACCAGAATGTGTAATTTTATCTGTATTCTCAAACCATAATGAAAAAAATTAAAACTTCCAGCTGTTACTTACCAAAAAACTAATTATTCATGCAGTCATCCTCTGTACGTAGATATATTCGGTGTGAAGAATGCTATGTGCACAGCACTAGCGATTTTCTTCTAGAATACTTCGCCGCTCCCACACATCTGTTGGCAACTTGCTAACGAAAGGAAAGGAAATCATTAGCGCACTCCAAAGTCACCAGAATGTGTAATTGTATCAGTATTCTTAAAGTATAATGAAAAAAATTAAAACTTCCAGCTGTTACTTACCAAAAAACTAATTATTCATGCAGTCATCCTCTGTACTAGATACATTCGGTGTGAAGAATGCTATGTGCACAGCACTAGCGATTTTCTTCTAGAATACTTCGCCGCTCCCACACATCTGTTGTCAACCCGCTAACGAAAGGAAAGGAAATCATTTGCGCACTCCAAAGTCACCAGCATATGTAATTTTATCTGTATTCTCAAACCATAATGAAAAAAATTAAAACTTCCAGCTGTTACTTACCAAAAAACTAATTATTCATGCAGTCATCCTCTGTAGGTAGATATATTCGGTGTGAAGAATGCTATGTGCACAGCACTAGCGATTTTCTTCTAGAATACTTCGCCGCTCCCACACATCTGTTGTCAACCTGCTAACGTAAGGAAAGGAAATCATTAGCGTACTCCAAAGTCACCAGAATGTGTAATTGTATCTGTATTCATAAAGTATAATGAAAGAAATTTTAACAAAGTGCTGTTACTGCCCAAAAAACGAATTGTTCACGCTGTCAACCCCTCTACGTAGATACATTCGGTGAGAAGAATGCTATGTGCACAGCACTAGCGACTCTCTTCTAGAATACTTCGCCGCTCCCACACATCTGTTGTCAACCTGCTAACGTAAGGAAAGGAAATCATTAGCGTACTCCAAAGTCACCAGAATGTGTAATTGTATCTGTATTAATAAAGTATAATGAAAAAAATTTAAACAATGTGCTGTTACTGCCCAAAAAAGTAATTGTTCACGCTGTCAACCCCTCTACGTAGATACATTCGGTGTAAAGAATGCTATGTGCACAGCACTATCGATTCTCTTCTAGAATACTTCGCCGCTCCCACACATCTGTTGTCAACCTACTAACGAAAGGAAAGGAAATCATTAGCGCACTCCTAAGTCACCAGAATGTGTAATTGTATCTGTATTCTTAAAGTATAATGAAAACAATTTAAACAAAGTGCTGTTACTGCCCAAAAAACTAATTGTTCACGCTGTCATCCCCTCTACATAGATACATTCGGTGAGAAGAATGCTATGTGCACAGCACAAGCGATTCTCTTCTAGAATACTTCGCCGCTCCCACACATCTGTTGTCAACCTGCTAACGAAAGGAAAGGAAATCATTAGCGCACTCCAAAGTCACCAGAATGTGTAATTTTATCTGTATTCTTAAAAATATAATGAAAAAAATTTAAACAAAGTGCTGTTACTGCCCAAAAAACTAATTGTTCACGCTGTCAACCCCTCTAGGTAGATACATTCGGTGTGAAGAATGCTATGTGCACAGCACTAGCGATTTTCTTCTAGAATACTTCGCCGCTCCCACACACCTGTTGTCAACTTGCTAACGAAAGAAAAGGAAATCATTAGCGAACTCCAAAGTCACAAGAATGTGTAATTTTATCTGTAATCTTAAAGTATAATGAAAACAATATAAACAAAGTGCTGTTACTGCCCAGAAAACTAATTGTTCACGCTGTCAACCCCTCTACGTAGATACATTCGGTGAGAAGAATGCTATGTGCACAGCCCTAGCGATTTTCTTCTAGAATATGTCGCCGCTCACACACATCTCTTGTCAACCTGCTAACGAAAGAAAATGCAATCATTAGCGCAATCCAAAGAAACCGGAATGTGTAATTTTATCTGTATTCTTAAAGTATAATGAAAAAAATTAAAACTTCCAGCTGGTACTTACCAAAAAACTAATTATTCACGCATTCATCCTCTGTAAGTAGATATATTCGGTGTGAAGAATGCTATGTGCACAGCACTAGCGATTTTCTTCTAGAATACTTCGCCGCTCCCACACATCTAATGTCAACCTGCTAACGAAAGGAGAGGAATTCATTAGCGCACTCCAAAGTCACCAGAATGTGTAATTTTATCAGTATTCTTAATGTATAAAGAAAAAAATTGAAACTTCCAGCTGTTACTTACCAAAAAACTAATTATTCATGCAGTCATCCTCTGTACGTAGATACATTCGGTGTGAAGAATGCTATGTGCACAGCACTAGCGATTTTCTTCTACAATACTTCGCCGCTCCCACACACCTGTTGTCAACTTGCTAACGTAAGGAAAGGAAATCATTAGCGTACTCCAAAGTCACCAGAATGTGTAATTGTATCTGTATTCATAAAGTATAATGAAAAAAATTTAAACAAAGTGCTGTTACTGCCCAAAAAACGAATTGTTCACGCTGTCAACCCCTCTACGTAGATACATTCGGTGTGAAGAATGCTATGTGCACAGCACCAGCGATTCTCTTCTAGAATACTTCGCCGCTCCCACACATCTGTTGTCAACCTGCTAACGAAAGGAAAGGAAATCGTTAGCGCACTCCTAAGTCACCAGAATGTGTAATTGTATCTGAATTCTTAAAGTATAATGAAAACAATTTAAACAAAGTGCTGTTACTGCCCAAAAAACTAATTTTTCACGCTGTCATCCCCTCTACATAGATACATTCGGTGAGAAGAATGCTATGTGCACAGCACTAGCGACTCTCTTCTAGAATACTTCGCCGCTTCCACACATCTGTTGTCAACCTGCTAACGAAAGGAAAGGAAATCATTAGCGCACTCCAAAGTCACCAGAATGTGTAATTTTATCTATATTCTTAAAAATATAATGAAAAAAATTTAAACAAAGAGCTGTTACTGCCCAAAAGACTAATTGTTCACGCTGTCAACCCATCTACGTAGATACATTCGGTGTGTAGAATGCAATGTGCACAGCACTAGCGATTTTCTTCTAGAATACTTCGCCGCTCCCACACATCTGTTGTCAACCTGCTAACGTAAGGAAAGGAAATCATTAGCGTACTCCAAAGTCACCAGAATGTGTAATTGTATCTGTATTCATAAAGTATAATGAAAAAAATTTAAACAAAGTGCTGTTACTGCCCAAAAAACTAATTGTTCACGCTGTCAACCCCTCTACGTAGATACATTCGGTGTAAAGAATGCTATGTGCACAGCACTATCGATTCTCTTCTAGAATACTTCGCCGCTCCCACACATCTGTTGTCAACCTACTAACGAAAGGAAAGGAAATCATTAGCGCACTCCTAAGTCACCAGAATGTGTAATTGTATCTGTATTCTTAAAGTATAATGAAAACAATTTAAACAAAGTGCTGTTACTGCCCAAAAAACTAATTGTTCACGCTATCATCCCCTCTACATAGATACATTCGGTGAGAAGAATGCTATGTGCACAGCACAAGCGATTCTCTTCTAGAATACTTCGCCGCTCCCACACATCTGTTGTCAACCTGCTATCGAAAGGAAAGGAAATCATTAGCGCACTCCAAAGTCACCAGAATGTGTAATTTTACCTGTATTCTTAAAAATATAATGAAAAAAATTTAAACAAAGTGCTGTTACTGCCCAAAAAACTAATTGTTCACGCTGTCAACCCCTCTACGTAGATACATTCGGTGTGAAGAATGCTATGTGCCCAGCACTAGCGATTTTCTTCTAGAATACTTCGCCGCTCCCACACATCTGTTGTCTACCTGCTAACGAAAGGAAAGGAAATCATTAGCGCACTCCAAAGTCACCAGAATGTGTTATTTTATCTGTATTCTTAAAGTATACTGAAAAAATTTAAACAAAGAGCTGTTACTGCCCAAAAAACTAATTGTTCATGCTGTCAACCCCTCTACGTAGATACATTCGGTGTGAATAATGCTATGTGCACAGCACTGGCGATTTTCTTCTAGAATACTTCGCCGCTCCCTCACATCTGTTGTCGACCTGCTAACGAAAGGAGAGGAAATCATTAGCGCAATCCAAAGTCACCAGAATGTTTAATTTTATCTGTATTCTTAAAGTATAATGAAAAAAATTTAAACAAAGTGCTGTTACTGCCCAAAAAACTAATTGTTCACGCTGTCAACCCCTCTACGTAGATACATTCGGTGTGAAGAATGCTATGTGCACAGCACTAGCGATTTGTTTCTAGAATACTTCGCCGCTCCCACACATCTGTTGTCAACTTGCTAACGAAAGGAAAGGAAATCATTAGCGCACTCCAAAGTCACCAGAATGTGTAATTTTATCTGTATTCTTAATGTATAAAGAAAAAAATTAAAAATTCCAGCTGTTACTTACCAAAAAACTAATTATTCATGCAGTCATCCTCTGTACGTAGATACATTCGGTGTGAAGAATGCTATGTGCACAGCACTAGCGATTTTCTTCTAGAATACTTCGCCGCTCGCACACACCTGTTGTCAACCTGCTAACGAAAGAAAATGCAATCATTAGCGCACACCAATGTCACCAGAATGTGTAATTTTATCTGTATTCTTTAAGTATAATGGAAGAAATTTTAACAAAGTGCTGTTACTGCCCAAAAAACTAATTGTTCACGCTGTCAACCCCTCTACGTAGATACACTCGGTGTGAAGAATGCTATGTGCACAGCACTAGCGATTTTCATCTAGAATACTTCGCCGCTCCCACACATCTGTTGTCAACCCGCTAACGAAAGGAAAGGAAATCATTAGCGCACTCCAAAGTCACCAGAATGTGTAATTTTATCTGTATTCTCAAACTATAATGAAGAAAATTAAAACTTCCAGTTGTTACTTACCAAAAAACTAATTACTCATGCAGTCATCCTCTGTACGTAGATACATTCGGTGGGAAGAATGCTATGTGTACAGCACTAGCGATTTTCTTCTAGAATACTTCGCCGCTCACACACATCTGTTGTCAACCTGCTAACGAAAGGAAAGGGAATCATTAGCGCACTCCAAAGTCACCAGATTGAGTAATTTTATCTGTATTCTTAAAGTATAATGAAAAAAATTTAAACAAAGTGCTGTTACTGCCCAAAGAACTAATTGTTCACGCTGTCAACCCCTATACGTAGATACATTCGGTGTGAAGAATGCAATGTGCACAGCACTAACGATTTTTTTCTAGAATATGTCGCCGCTCACACACATCTCTTGCCAACCTGCTAACGAAAGAAAATGAAATCATTAGCGCAATCCAAAGCAACCAGAATGTGTAATTTTATCTGTATTCTCAAACCATAATGAAAAAAATTAAAACTTCCAGATGTTACTTACCAAAAAACTAATTATTCATGCAGTCATCCTCTGTACGTAGATACGTTCGGTGTGAAGAATGCTATGTGCACAGCACTAGCGATTCTCTTCTAGAATACTTCGCCGCTGTCACACATCTGTTGTCAACCTGCTAACGAAATGAAAGGAAATCATTAGCGCACTCCAAAGTGACCAGAATGTGTAATTTTATCTGTATTCTTAAGGTATAATGAAAAAAATTTAAACAAAGTGCTGTTACTGCCCAAAAAACAAATTGTTCACGCTGTCAACCCCTCTACGTAGATACATTCGGTGTGAAGAATGCTATGTGCACAGCACTAGCGATTTTCATCTAGAATATGTTGCCGCTCACACACATCTCTTGTCAACCTACTAACGAAAGAAAATGCAATCATTAGCGCAATTTAAAGCAACCAGAATGTGTAATTTTATCTGTATTCTCAAACCATAGTGAAAAAAATTAAAACTTCCAGCTGTTACTTACCAAAAAACTAATTATTCATGCAGTCATCCTCTGTACGTAGATACGTTCGGTGTGAAGAATGCTATGTGCACAGCACTAGCGATTCTCTTCTAGAATACTTCGCCGCTGTCACACATCTGTTGTCGACCTGCTAACGAAATGAAAGGAAATCATTAGCGCACTCCAAAGTGACCAGAATGTGTAATTTTATCTGTATTCTTAAGGTATAATGAAAAAAATTTAAACAAAGTGCTGTTACTGCCCAAAAAACAAATTGTTCACGCTGTCAACCCCTCTACGTAGATACATTCGGTGTGAAGAATGCTATGTGCACAGCACTAGCGATTTTCTTCTAGAATACTTCGCCGCTCCCACACATCTGTTGGCAACTTGCTAACGAAAGGAAAGGAAATCATTAGCGCACTCCAAAGTCACCAGAATGTGTAATTTTATCAGTATTCTTAAAGTATAATGAAAAAAATTAAAACTTCCAGCTGTTACTTACCAAAAAACTAATTATTCATGCAGTCATCCTCTGTACTAGATACATTCGGCGTGAAGAATGCTATGTGCACAGCACTAGCGATTTTCTTCTAGAATACTTCGCCGCTCCCACACATCTGTTGTCAACCCGCTAACGAAAGGAAAGGAAATCATTTGCGCACTCCAAAGTCACCAGCATATGTAATTTTATCTGTATTCTCAAACCATAATGAAAAAAATTAAAACTTCCAGCTGTTACTTACCAAAAAACTAATTATTCATGCAGTCATCCCCTCTACATAGATACATTCGGTGAGAAGAATGCTATGTGCACAGCACTAGCGACTCTCTTCTAGAATACTTCGCCGCTCCCACACATCTGTTGTCAACCTGCTAACGAAAGGAAAGGAAATCATTAGCGCACTCCAAAGTCACCAGAATGTGTAATTTTATCTGTATTCTTAAAAATATAATGACAAAAATTTAAACAAAGAGCTGTTACTGCCCAAAAAACTAATTGTTCACGCTGTCAACCCATCTACGTAGATACATTCGGTGTGTAGAATGCTATGTGCACAGCACTAGCGATTTTCTTCTAGAATACTTCGCCGCTCCCACACATCTGTTGTCAACCTGCTAACGTAAGGAAAGGAAATCATTAGCGTACTCCAAAGTCACCAGAATGTGTAATTGTATCTGTATTCATAAAGTATAATGAAAAAAATTTAAACAAAGTGCTGTTACTGCCCAAAAAACAAATTGTTCACGCTGTCAACCCCTCTACGTAGATACATTCGGTGTAAAGAATGCTATGTGCACAGCACTATCGATTCTCTTCTAGAGAACTTCGCCGCTCCCACACATCTGTTGTCAACCTGCTAACGAAAGGAAAGGAAATCATTAGCGCAATCCTAAGTCACCAGAATGTGTAATTGTATCTGTATTCTTAAAGTATAATGAAAACAATTTAAACTAAGTGCTGTTACTGCCCAAAAAACTAATTGTTCACGCTGTCATCCCCTCTACATAGATACATTCGGTGAGAAGAATGCTATGTGCACAGCACTAGCGATTCTCTTCTAGAATACTTCGCCGCTCCCACACATCTCTTGTCAACCTGCTAACGAAAGGAAAGGAAATCATTAGCGCACTCCAAAGTCACCAGAATGTGTAATTTTATCTGTATTCTTAAAAATATAATGAAAAAAATGTAAACAAAGTGCTGTTACTGCCCAAAAAACTAATTGTTCACGCTGTCAACCCCTCTAAGTAGATACATTCGGTGTGAAGAATGCTATGTGCACAGCACTAGCGATTTTCTTCTAGAATACTTCGCCGCTCCCACACACCTGTTGTCAACTTGCTAACGAAAGAAAAGGAAATCATTAGCGAACTCCAAAGTCACAAGAATGTGTAATTTTATCTGTAATCTTAAAGTATAATGAAAACAATATAAACAAAGTGCTGTTACTGCCCAGAAAACTAATTGTTCACGCTGTCAACCCCACTACGTAGATACATTCGGTGAGAAGAATGCTATGTGCACAGCACTAGCGATTTTCTTCTAGAATATGTCGCCGCTCACACACATCTCTTGTCAACCTGCTAAAGAAAGAAAATGCAATCATTAGCGCAATCCAAAGCAACCAGAATGTGTAATTTTATCTGTATTCTTAAACCATAATGAAAAAAATTAAAACTTCCAGTTGTTACTTACCAAAAAACTAATTATTCATGCAGTCATCCTCTGTACGTAGATACATTCGGTGTGAAGAATGCTATGTGCACAGCACTAGCGATTTTCTTCTAGAATACTTCGCCGCTCCCACACATCTAATGTCAACCTGCTAACGAAAGGAGAGGAATTCATTAGCGCACTCCAAAGTCACCAGAATGTGTAATTTTATCTGTATTCTTAAAGTATAATGAAAAAAATTTAAACAGAGTGCTGTTACTGCCCAAAAAACTAATTGTTCACGCTGTCAACCCCTCTACGTAGATACATTCGGTGTGAAGAATGCTATGTGCACAGCACTAGCGATTTTCTTCTAGAATATGTCGCCGCTCACACACATCTCTTGTCAACCTGCTAACGAATGAAAATGAAATCATTAGCGCAATCCTAAGCAACCAGAATGTGTAATTTTATCTATATTCTCAAACCATAATGAAAAAAATTAAAACTTCCAGCTGTTACTTAACAAAAAACTAATTATTCATGCAGTCATCCTCTGTACGTAGATACATTCGGTGTGAAGAATGCTATGTGCACAGCATTAGCGATTTGTTTCTAGAATACTTCGCCGCTCCCACACATCTGTTGTCAACTTGCTAACGAAAGGAAAGGAAATCATTAGCGCACTCCAAAGTCACCAGAATGTGTAATTTTATCAGTATTCTTAATGTATAAAGAAAAAAATTAAAACTTCCAGCTGTTACTTACCAAAAAACTAATTATTCATGCAGTCATCCTCTGTACGTAGATACATTCGGTGTGAAGAATGCTATGTGCACAGCACTAGCGATTTTCTTCCAGAATACTTCGCCGCTCCCACACACCTGTTGTCAACTTGCTAACGAAAGGAAAGGAAATCATTAGCGAACTCCAAAGTCACAAGAATGTGTAATTTTATCTGTAATCTTAAAGTATAATGAAAACAATATAAACAAAGTGCTGTTACTGCCCAAAAAACTAATTGTTCACGCTGTCAACCCCTCTACGTAGATACATTCGGTGAGAAGAATGCTATGTGCACAGCACTAGCGATTTTCTTCTAGAATATGTCGCCGCTCACACACATCTCTTGTCAATCCACTAACGAAAAAAAAAGAAAATCATTAGCGCACTCCAAAGTCACCAGAATGTGTAATTTTATCTCTATTCATAAAGTATAATGATAAAAATTTAAACAAAGTGCTGTTACTGCCCAAAAGACTAATTGTTCACGCTGTCAACCCCTCTACGTAGATACATTCGGTGTGAAGAATGCTATGTGCCCAGCACTAGCGATTTTCTTCTAGAATACTTCGCCGCTCCCACACATCTGTTGTCTACCTGCTAACGAAAGGAAAGGAAATCATTAGCGCACTCCAAAGTCACCAGAATGTGTTATTTTATCTGTATTCTTAAAGTATACTGAAAAAATTTAAACAAAGAGCTGTTACTGCCCAAAAAACTAATTGTTCATGCTGTCAACCCCTCTACGTAGATACATTCGGTGTGAATAATGCTATGTGCACAGCACTAGCGATTTTCTTCTAGAATACTTCGCCGCTCCCACACATCTGTTGTCAACCTGCTAACGAAAGGAAAGGAAATCATTAGCGCAATCCAAAGTCACCAGAATGTTTAATTTTATCTGTATTCTTAAAGTATAATGAAAAAAATTTAAACAAAGTGCTGTTACTGCCCAAAAAACTAATTGTTCACGCTGTCAACCCCTCTACGTAGATACATTCGGTGTGAAGAATGCTATGTGCACAGCACTAGCGATTTGTTTCTAGAATACTTCGCCGCTGCCACACATCTGTTGTCAACTTGCTAACGAAAGGAAAGGAAATCATTAGCGCACTCCAAAGTCACCAGAATGTGTAATTTTATCTGTATTCTTAATGTATAAAGAAAAAAATTAAAAATTCCAGCTGTTACTTACCAAAAAACTAATTATTCATGCAGTCATCCTCTGTACGTAGATACATTCGGTGTGAAGAATGCTATGTGCACAGCACTAGCGATTTTCTTCTAGAATACTTCGCCGCTCGCACACACCTGTTGTCAACCTGCTAACGAAAGAAAATGCAATCTTTAGCGCACACCAATGTCACCAGAATGTGTAATTTCATCTGTATTCTTTAAGTCTAATGGAAGAAATTTTAACAAAGTGCTGTTACTGCCCAAAAGACTAATTGTTCACGCTGTCAACCCCTCTACGTAGATACATTCGGTGTGAAGAATGCTATGTGCACAGCACTAGCGATTTTCTTCTAGAATACTTCGCCGCTCCCACACATCTGTTGTCAACCTGCTAACGAAAGGAAAGGAAATCATTAGCGCACTCCAAAGTCACCAGAATGTGTAACTTTATCTGTATGCTAAAAGTATAATCAAAAAAATTCAAACAAAGTGCTGTTACTGCCCAAAAAAGTAATTGTTCACGCTGTCAACCCCTCTACGTAGATACATTCTGTGTGAAGTATGCTATGTGCACAGCACTAGCGATTTTCTTCTAGAATACTTCGCCGCTCCCACACATCTATTGTAAACCTGCTAACGAAAGGAAAGGAAATCATTAGCGCACTCCAAAGTCACCAGAATGTGTAACGTTATCAGTATTCTTAAAGTATAATGAAAAAAATTTAAACAAAAGGCTGTTACTGCCCAAAAAACTAATTGCTCACGCCGTCAACCCCTCTACGTAGATACATTCGGTGTGAAGAATGCTATGTGCACAGCACTAGCGATTTTCTTCTAGAATACTTCGCCGCTCCCACACATCTGTTGTCAACCTGCTAACGAAAGGAAAGGAAACCATTAGCACACTCCAAAGGCACCAGAATGTGTAATTTTATCTGCATTCTTAAAGTATAATCAAAAAAATTTAAACAAAGTGCTGTTACTGCCCAAAAAACTAATTGTTCACGCTGTCAACCCCTCTACGTAGATACATTCTGTGTAAAGAATGCTATGTGCACAGCACTAGCGATTTTCTTCTAGAATACTTCGCCGCTCCCACACATCTGTCGTCAACCTGCTAACGAAAGGAAAGGAAATCATTAGCGCCCTCCAAAGTCACCAGAATGTGTAATTTTATTTGTATTCTTAAAGTATAATGAAAAAAATTTACACAAAGTGCTGTTACTTCCCAATAATCTAATTGTTCACGCTGTCAACTCCTCTACGTAGATACATTCGGTGTGAAGAATGCTATGCGCACAGCACTAGCGATTTTCTTCTAGAATACTTCGCTGCTCCCACACACCTGTTGTCAACCTGCTAACGAAACGAAAGGAAATCATTAGCGCACTCCAAAGTCACCAGAATGTGTAATTTTATTTGTATTCTGAAAGTATAATGAAAAAAATTTAAACAAAGTGCTGTTACTGCCCAAAAAACTAACTGTTCACGCTGTCAACCCCTCTACGTAGATACATTCGGTGTGAAGAATGCTATGTGCACAGCACTAGCGATTTTCTTCTAGAATACTTCGCTGCTCCCACACATCTGTTGTCAACCTGCTAACGAAAGGAAAGGAAATCATTAGCGCACTCCAAAGTCACCAGAATGTGTAATTTTATTTGTATTCTGAAAGTATAATGAAAAAAATTTAAACAAAGTGCTGTTACTGCCCAAAAAACTAACTGTTCACGCTGTCAACCCCTCTACGTAGATACATTCGGTGTGAAGAATGCTATGTGCACAGCACTAGCGATTTTCTTCTAGAATACTTCGCCGCTCCCACACATCTGTTGTCAACCTGCTAACGAAGGGAAAGGAAATCATTAGCGCACTCCAAAGTCACCAGAATGTGTACTTTTATTTGTATTCTTAAAGTATAATGAAAAAAATTTAAACAAAGTGCTGTTACTTCCGAATAAACCAATTGTTCACGCTGTCAACCCCTCTACGTACATACATTCTGTGTGAAGAATGCTATATGCACAGCACTAGCGATTTTCTTCTAGAATACTTCGCCGCTCCCACACATCTGTTGTCAACCTGCTAACGAAAGGAGAGGAAACCATTGGCGCACTCCAACGTCACCTGAATGTGTAATTTTATCTGTATTCTTAAAGTATAATGAAAAAAATTTAAACAAAGTGCTGTTACTGATCAAAAAACTAATTGTTCACGCTGTCAACCCCTCTGCGTAGATACATTCGGTGAGAAGAATGCTATGTGCACAGGACTAGCGATTGTCGTCTAGAATATGTCGCCGCTCACACACATCTCTTGTCAACCTGCTAACGAAAGAAAATGCGATCATTAGCGCAATCCACAGCAACCACAATGTGTAATTTTATCTGTATTCTTAAACCATTAGGAAAAAAATTAAAACTTCCAGCTGTTACTTACCAAAAAACTAATTATTCATGCAGTCATCCTCTGTACGTAGATACATTCGGTGTGAAGAATGCTATGTGCACAGCACTAGCGATTTTCTTCTAGAATACTTCGCCGCTCCCACACATCTGTTGTCAACCTGCTAAAGAAAGGAAAGGAAATCATTAGCGCACTCCAAAGTCACCAGAATGTGTAATTTTATCTGATTTCTTAAAGTATAATGAAAAAAATTTAAACAAAGTGCTGTTACTGCCCAAAAAACTAATTGTTCACGCTGTTAACCCCTCTACGTAGATACATTCGGTGTGAAGAATGCTATGTGCACAGCACTAGCGATTTTCTTCTAGAATACTTCGCCGCTCCCACATATCTGTTGTCAACCTGCTAACGAAAGGAAAGGAAGTCATTAGCGAACTCCAAAGTCACCAGAAAGTGTAATTTTATTTGTATTCTTAAAGTATAATGAAAAAAATTTAACGAAAGTGCTGTTACTGCCCAAAAAACTAATTGTTCATGCTGTCAACCCCTCTACGTAGATTCATTCGCTGAGAAGAATGCTATGTGCACAGCACTAGCGATTTTCGTCTAGAATATGTCGCCGATCACACACATCTCTTGTCAACCTGCTAACGAAAGAAAATGCAATCATTAGCGCAATCCAAAGCAACCAGAATGTGTAATTTTATCTGTATTCTTGAACCATAATGAAGAAAATTAAAACTTCCAGCTGTTACTTACCAAAAAACTAATTACTCGTGCAGTCATCCTCTGTACGTAGATATATTCGGTGTGAAGAATGCTATGTGCACAGCACTAGCGATTTTCTTCTAGAATTCTTCGCCGCTCCCACACTTCTGTTGTCAACCTGCTAACGAAAGGAGAGGAAATCATTAGCGCCCTCCAAAGTCACCTGAATGTGTAATTTTATCTGTATTCTTAAAGAATAATGAAAAAAATTTGAACAAAGTGCTGTTACTGCCCAAAAAACTAATTGTTCACGCTGTCAACCCCTCTGCGTAGATACATTCTGTGAGAAGAATGCTATTAACACAGCACTAGCGATTTTCTTCTAGAATACTTCGCCGCTCCCATACATCTCTTGTCAACCTGCTAACGAAAGGAAAGGAAATCGTTAGCGCACTCCAAAGTCACCAGAATGTTTAATTTTATCTGTATTCTTAGGGCATAATGAAAAAAATTTAAACAAAGTGCTTTTACTGCCCGAAAAACTAATTGTTCACGCTGTCAACCCCTCTACGTAGATACATTCGGTGTGAAGAATGCTATTAACACAGCACTAGCGATTTTCTTCTAGAATACTTCGCCGCTCCCACACGTCTGTTGTCAACCTGCTAACGAAAGGAAAGGAAATCATTAGTGCACTCCAAAGTCACCAGAATGTGTAATTTTATCTGTATTCTTAAAGTATAATGAAAGAAATTTAAACAAATTGCTGTTACTGCCCAAAAAACTAATTGTTCACGCTGTCAACCCCTCTACGTAGATACATTCGGTGTGAAGAATGCTATGTGCACAGCACTAGCGATTTTCTTCTAGAATACTTCGCCGCTCCAATACATGTTTTGTCAACCAGCTAACGAAAACAAAGGAAATCATTAGCGCACTCCAAAGTCAACAGAATGTGTAATTTTATCTGTATTCTTAAAGTATAATGAAAAATATTTAAACAAAGTGCTGTTACTGCCCAAAATACTAATTGTTCACGCTGTCAACCCCACTACGCAGATACATTCGGTGTGAAGAATGCTATGTGCACAGCACTAGCGATTTTCTTCTAGAATATTTTGCCGCTCACGCACATCTCTTGTCAACCCGCTAACGAAAGGAAAGAACATCATTAGCGCACTCCAAAGTCACCAGAGTGTGTAATTTTATCTGTCTTCTTAAAGTATAATGAAAAAAATTTAAACAAAGTTCTGTTACTGCCTAAAAACTAATTGTTCACGCTGTCAACCCCTCTACGCAGATACATTCGGTGTGAAGAATGCTATGTGCACAGCACTAGCGATTTTCTTCTAGAATACTTCTCCGCTCCCACACATCTCTTCTCAACCTGCTAACGAAAGAAAATGCAATCATTAGCGCAATCCAAAGCAACAAGAATGTGTAATTTCATCTGTATTCTCAAACCATAATGAAAAAAATTAAAACTTCCAGCTGTTAGTTACCAAAACACTAATTATTCAAGCAGTCATCCTCTGTACGTAGATACATTCAGTGTGAAGAATGCTATTTGCACAGCACTAGCGATTTTCTTCTAGAATACTTCGGCGCTCCCTCACATCTGTTGTGAACCTGCTAACGAAAGGAAAGGAAATCATTATCGCTCTCCAAAGTCACCAGAAAGTGTAATTTTATCTGCATTCTTATAGAATTATGAAAAAAATACAAACAAAGTGTTGTTACTACCCAAAAAACTAATTGTTCACGCTGTCAACCCCTCTACGTAGATACATTCGGTGTGAAGAATGCTATGTGCACTGCACTAGCGATTTTCTTCTAGAGCATGTCGCCGAACCCACACATCTGTTGTCAACCTGCTAACGAAAGGAAAGGAAATCATTAGCGAACTGCAATGTCACCAGAATGTGTAATTTTATTTGTATTCTTAAAGTATAATGAAGAAAATTTAAACAAAGTGCTGTTACTGCCCAAAAAACTAATTGTTCACGCTGTCAACCCCTCAACGTAGATACATTCGGTGTGATGAATGCTATGTGCACTGCACTAGCGATTTTCTTCTAGAGTATGTCGCCGCACCCACTCTTCTGTTGTCAACCTGCTAACGAAAGGAAAGGAAATCATTAGCGAACTGCAATGTCACCAGAATGTGTAATTGTATCCGTATTCTTAAAGTATAATGAAAAAATTTAAACAAAGTGCTGTTACTGCCCAAAAAACTAATTGTTTACGCTGTCAATCCCCTCTACGTAGATACATTCGGTGTGAAGAATGCTATGTGCACAGCACTAGCGATTTTCTTCTAGAATATGTCGCCGCTCACACACATCTCTTGTCAACCTGCTAACGAAAGAAAATGCAATCATTAGCGCAATCCAAAGCAACAAGAATGTGTAATTTTATCTGTATTCTCAAACCACAATGAAGAAAATTAAAGCTTCCAGCTGTTACTTACCAAAACACTAATTATTCAAGCAGTCATCCTCTGTACGTAGATACATTCGGTGTGAAGAATGCTATGTGCACAGCACTAGCGATTTTCTTCTAGAATACTTCGACGCTCCCACACATCTGTTGTGAACCTGCTAACGAAAGGAAAGGAAATCATTATCGCTCTCCAAAGTCACCAGAAAGTGTAATTTTATCTGCATTCTTATAGAATTATGAAAAAAATACAAACAAAGTGTTGTTACTACCCAAAAAACTAATTGTTCACGCTGTCAACCCCTCTACGTAGATACATTCGGTGTGAAGAATGCTATGTGCACTGCACTAGCGATTTTCTTCTAGAGCATGTCGCCGAACCCACACATCTGTTGTCAACCTGCTAACGAAAGGAAAGGAAATCATTAGCGAACTGCAATGTCACCAGAATGTGTAATTGTATCTGTATTCTTAAAGTATAATGAAAAAAATTTAAACAAAGTGCTGTTACTGGCCAAAAAGTAATTGTTCACGCTGTCAATCCCCTCTACGTAGATACACTCGGTGTGAAGAATGCTATGTGCACAGCACTAGCGATTTTCTTCTAGAATATGTCTCCGCTCACACACATCTGTTGTCAACCTGCTAACGAAAGAAAATGCAATCATTAGCGCAATCCAAAGCAACAAGAATGTGTAATTTTATCTGTGTTCTCAAACCATAATGAAAAAAATTAAAACTTCCAGCTGTTACTTACCAAAACACTAATTATTCAAGCAGTCATCCTCTGTACGTAGATACATTCGGTGTGAAGAATGCTATGTGCACAGCACTAGCGATTTTCTTCTAGAATACTTCGCCGCTCCCACACATCTGTTGTCAACCTGCTAACGAAAGGAAAGGAAATCGTTAGCGCACTCCAGAGTCACCAGAATGTGTAATTTTATCTGTATTCTTAAAGTATAATGAAAAAAATTTAAACAAAGTGCTGTTACTGCCAAAAAAACTAATTGTTCACGCTGTCAACCCCTCTACGTAGATACATTCGGTGTGAAGAATGCTATGTGCACAGCACTAGCGATTTTCTTCTAGAATATGTCGCCGCTCACACACATCTCTTGTCAACCTGCTAACGAAAGAAAATGCAATCATTAGCGAAATCCACGGCAACCAGAATGTGTAATTTTATCTGCATTCTCAAAGCATTATGAAAAACATTAAAACTTCCAGCTGTTACTTACCAAAAAACTAATTATTCATGCAGTCATCCTCTGTACGTAGATACATTCGGTGTGAACAATGCTATGTGCACAGCACTAGCGATTTTCTTCTAGAATACTTCGCCTCTCACACACATCTCTTGTCAACCTGCTAACGAAAGAAAATGCAATCATTAGCGCAATCCAAAGCAACAAGAATGTGTAATTTTATCTGTATTCTCAAACCACAATGAAAAAAATCAAAACTTCCAGCTGTTACTTACCAAAACACTAATTATTCAAGCAGTCATCCTCTGTACGTAGATACATTCGGTGTGAAGAATGCTATGTGCACAGCACTAGCGATCTTCTTCTAGAATATGTCGCCGCTCACACACATCTCTTGTCAACCTGCTAACGAAAGAAAATGCAATCATTAGCGCAATCCAAAGCAACAAGAATGTGTAATTTTGTCTGTATTCTCAAACCATAATGAAAAAAATTAAAACTTCCAGCTGTTACTTACCAAAAAACTAATTAATCACGCAGTCATCCTCTATACGTAGATACATTCGGTGTGAAGAATGCTATGTGCACAGCACTAGCGATTTTCTTCTAGAATACTTCTCCGCTCACACACATCTTTAGTCAACCTGCTAACGAAAAGAATGAAAATCATTAGCGCACTCCAAAGTCACCAGAATGTGTAATTTTATCTAAATTCTTAAAGTATAATGAAAAAAAATTTGAACAAAGTGCTGTTACGGCCCAAAAAACTAATTGTTCACGCTGTCAACCCCTCTACGTAGATACACTCGGTGTGAAGAACGCTATGTGCACAGCACTAGCGATTTTCTTCTAGAATACTTCGCCGCTCCCACACATCTGTTGTCAACCTGCTAACGAAAGGAGAGGAAATCATTAGCGCACTCCAAAGTCACCAGAATGTGTAATTTTATCTGTATTCTTAAAGTATAATGAAAAGAATTTAAACAAAGTGCTGTTACTGCCCAAAAAACTAATTTTTCACGCTGTCAACCCCTCTACGTAGATACATTCGGTGTGAAGAATGCTATGTGCACAGCACTAGCGATTTTCTTCTAGAATACTGCGCCGCTCCCACACATCTGTTGTCAACCTGCTAACGAAAGGAAAGGAAATCGTTAGCGCACTCCAAAGTCACCAGAATGTGTAATTTTATCTGTATTCTTAAAGTATGATGAAAAAAATTTAAACAAAGTGCTGTTACTGCCAAGAAAACTAATTGTTCACGCTGTCAACCCCTCTACGTAGATACATTCGGTGTGAAGAATGCTATGTGCACAGCACTAGCGATTTTCTTCTAGAATATGTCGCCGCTCACACACGTCTCTTGTCAACCTGCTAACGAAAGAAAATGCAATCATTAGCGCAATCCACGGCAACCAGAATGTGTAATTTTATCTGCATTCTCAAACCATTATGAAAAACATTAAAACTTCCAGCTGTTACTTACCAAAAAACTAATTATTCATGCAGTCATCCTCTGTACGTAGATACATTCGGTGTGAACAATGCTATGTGCACAGCACTAGCGATTTTCTTCTAGAATAGTTCGCCGCTCCCACACATCTGTTGTCAACCTGCTAACGAAAGGAGAGGAAATCATTAGCGCACTCCAAAGTCACCAGAATGTGTAATTTTATCTGTATTCTTAAAGTATAATGAAAAGAATTTAAACATTGTGCTGTTACTGCCCAAAAAACTAATTTTTCACGCTGTCAACCCCTCTAAGTAGATACATTCGGTGTGAAGAATGCTATGTGCACAGCACTAGCGATTTTCTTCTAGAATACTTCGCCGCTCCCACACATCTGTTGTCACCCTGCTAACGAAAGGAAAGGAAATCGTTAACGCACGCCAAAGGCACCAGAATGTGTAATTTTATCTGTATTCTTAGAGTATAATGAAAAAAATTGAAACAAAGTGCTGTTACTGCCCAAAAAACTAATTGTTCACGCTGTCAACCCCTCTACGTAGATACATTCGGTGTGAAGAATGCTATGTGCACAGCACTAGCGATTTTCTTCTAGAATACTTCTCCGCTCCCACACATCTCTTCTCAACCTGCTAACGAAAGAAAATGCAATCATTAGCGCAATCCAAAGCAACAAGAATGTGTAATTTCATCTGTATTCTCAAACCATAATGAAAAAAATTAAAACTTCCAGCTGTTAGTTACCAAAACACTAATTATTCAAGCAGTCATCCTCTGTACGTAGATACATTCAGTGTGAAGAATGCTATGTGCACAGCACTAGCGATTTTCTTCTAGAATACTTCGCCGCTCCCACACATCTGTTGTCAACCTGCTAACGAAAGGAAAGGAAATCGTTAGCGCACTCCAAAGTCACCAGAATGTGTAATTTTATTTGTATTCTTAAAGTATAATGAAGAAAATTTAAACAAAGTGCTGTTACTGCCCAAAAAACTAATTGTTCACGCTGTCAACCCCTCAACGTAGATACATTCGGTGTGATGAATGCTATGTGCACTGCACTAGCGATTTTCTTCTAGAGTATGTCGCCGCACCCACTCTTCTGTTGTCAACCTGCTAACGAAAGGAAAGGAAATCATTAGCGAACTGCAATGTCACCAGAATGTGTAATTGTATCCGTATTCTTAAAGTATAATGAAAAAAATTTAAACAAAGTGCTGTTACTGCCCAAAAAACTAATTGTTTACGCTGTCAATCCCCTCTACGTAGATACATTCGGTGTGAAGAATGCTATGTGCACAGCACTAGCGATTTTCTTCTAGAATATGTCGCCGCTCACACACATCTCTTGTCAACCTGCTAACGAAAGAAAATGCAATCATTAGCGCAATCCAAAGCAACAAGAATGTGTAATTTTATCTGTATTCTCAAACCATAATGAAAAAAATTAAAACTTCCAGCTGTTACTTACCAAAACACTAATTATTCAAGCAGTCATCCTCTGTACGTAGATACATTCGGTGTGAAGAATGCTATGTGCACAGCACTAGCGATTTTCTTCTAGAATACTTCGCCGCTCCCACACATCTGTTGTCAACCTGCTAACGAAAGGAAAGGAAATCGTTAGCGCACTCCAAAGTCACCAGAATGTGTAATTTTATCTGTATTCTTAAAGTATAATGAAAAAAATTTAAACAAAGTGCTGTTACTGCCAAAAAAACTAATTGTTCACGCTGTCAACCCCTCTACGTAGATACATTCGGTGTGAAGAATGCTATGTGCACAGCACTAGCGATTTTCTTCTAGAATATGTCGCCGCTCACACACATCTCTTGTCAACCTGCTAACGAAAGAAAATGCAATCATTAGCGAAATCCACGGCAACCAGAATGTGTAATTTTATCTGCATTCTCAAAGCATTATGAAAAACATTAAAACTTCCAGCTGTTACTTACCAAAAAACTAATTATTCATGCAGTCATCCTCTGTACGTAGATACATTCGGTGTGAACAATGCTATGTGCACAGCACTAGCGATTTTCTTCTAGAATACTTCGCCTCTCACACACATCTCTTGTCAACCTGCTAACGAAAGAAAATGCAATCATTAGCGCAATCCAAAGCAACAAGAATGTGTAATTTTATCTGTATTCTCAAACCACAATGAAAAAAATCAAAACTTCCAGCTGTTACTTACCAAAACACTAATTATTCAAGCAGTCATCCTCTGTACGTAGATACATTCGGTGTGAAGAATGCTATGTGCACAGCACTAGCGATCTTCTTCTAGAATATGTCGCCGCTCACACACATCTCTTGTCAACCTGCTAACGAAAGAAAATGCAATCATTAGCGCAATCCAAAGCAACAAGAATGTGTAATTTTGTCTGTATTCTCAAACCATAATGAAAAAAATTAAAACTTCCAGCTGTTACTTACCAAAAAACTAATTAATCACGCAGTCATCCTCTATACGTAGATACATTCGGTGTGAAGAATGCTATGTGCACAGCACTAGCGATTTTCTTCTAGAATACTTCTCCGCTCACACACATCTTTAGTCAACCTGCTAACGAAAAGAATGAAAATCATTAGCGCACTCCAAAGTCACCAGAATGTGTAATTTTATCTAAATTCTTAAAGTATAATGAAAAAAATTTGAACAAAGTGCTGTTACGGCCCAAAAAACTAATTGTTCACGCTGTCAACCCCTCTACGTAGATACACTCGGTGTGAAGAACGCTATGTGCACAGCACTAGCGATTTTCTTCTAGAATACTTCGCCGCTCCCACACATCTGTTGTCAACCTGCTAACGAAAGGAGAGGAAATCATTAGCGCACTCCAAAGTCACCAGAATGTGTAATTTTATCTGTATTCTTAAAGTATAATGAAAAGAATTTAAACAAAGTGCTGTTACTGCCCAAAAAACTAATTTTTCACGCTGTCAACCCCTCTACGTAGATACATTCGGTGTGAAGAATGCTATGTGCACAGCACTAGCGATTTTCTTCTAGAATACTGCGCCGCTCCCACACATCTGTTGTCAACCTGCTAACGAAAGGAAAGGAAATCGTTAGCGCACTCCAAAGTCACCAGAATGTGTAATTTTATCTGTATTCTTAAAGTATAATGAAAAAAATTTAAACAAAGTGCTGTTACTGCCAAGAAAACTAATTGTTCACGCTGTCAACCCCTCTACGTAGATACATTCGGTGTGAAGAATGCTATGTGCACAGCACTAGCGATTTTCTTCTAGAATATGTCGCCGCTCACACACGTCTCTTGTCAACCTGCTAACGAAAGAAAATGCAATCATTAGCGCAATCCACGGCAACCAGAATGTGTAATTTTATCTGCATTCTCAAACCATTATGAAAAACATTAAAACTTCCAGCTGTTACTTACCAAAAAACTAATTATTCATGCAGTCATCCTCTGTACGTAGATACATTCGGTGTGAACAATGCTATGTGCACAGCACTAGCGATTTTCTTCTGGAATAGTTCGCCGCTCCCACACATCTGTTGTCAACCTGCTAACGAAAGGAGAGGAAATCATTAGCGCACTCCAAAGTCACCAGAATGTGTAATTTTATCTGTATTCTTAAAGTATAATGAAAAGAATTTAAACATTGTGCTGTTACTGCCCAAAAAACTAATTTTTCACGCTGTCAACCCCTCTAAGTAGATACATTCGGTGTGAAGAATGCTATGTGCACAGCACTAGCGATTTTCTTCTAGAATACTTCGCCGCTCCCACACATCTGTTGTCAACCTGCTAACGAAAGGAAAGGAAATCGTTAACGCACGCCAAAGGCACCAGAATGTGTAATTTTATCTGTATTCTTAGAGTATAATGAAAAAAATTGAAACAAAGTGCTGTTACTGCCCAAAAAACTAATTGTTCACGCTGTCAACCCCTCTACGTAGATACATTCGGTGTGAAGAATGCTATGTGCACAGCACTAGCGATTTTCTTCTAGAATACTTCGCCGCTCCCACACGTCTGTTGTCAACCTGCTAACGAAAGGAAAGTAAATCATTAGCGCACTCCAAAGTCACCAGAATGTGTAATTTTATCTGTATTCTTAAAGTATAATGAAAACAATTTAAACAAAGTGCTGTTACTGCCAAAAAAACTAATTGTTCACGCTGTCAACCCCTCTACGTAGATACATTCGGTGTGAAGTATGCTATGTGCACAGCACTAGCGATTTTCTTCTAGAATATGTCGCCGCTCACACACATCTCTTGTCAACCTGCTAACGAAAGAAAATGCAATCATTAGCGCAATCCACAGCAACCAGAATGTGTAATTTTATCTGTATTCCCAAACCATTATGAAAAACATTAAAACTTCCAGCTGTTACTTACCAAAGAACTAATTATTCATGCAGTCATCCTCTGTACGTAGATACATTCGATGTGAAGAATGCTATGTGCACAGAACTAGCGATTTTCTTCTAGAATACTTCGCCGCTCCCACAGATCTGTTGGCAACCTGCTAACGAAAGGAGAGGAAATCATTAGCGCACTCCAAAGTCACCAGAATGTGTAATTTTATCTGTATTCTTAAAGTATAATGAAAAGAATTTAAACAAAGTGCTGTTACTGCCCAAAAAACTAATTGTTCACGCTGTCAACCCCACTTCGTAGATACATTCGGTGTGAAGAATGCTATTTGCACAGCACTAGCGATTTTCTTCTAGAATATGTCGCCGCTGACACACATCCCTTGTCAACTTGCTAACGAAAGAAAATACAATCATTAGCGCATTCCAAAGCAACAAGAATGTGGAATTTTATCTGTATTCCCAAACCATAATGAAAAAAATTAATACTTCCAGCTGTTACTTACCAAAACACTAATTATTCAAGCAGTCATCCTCTGTACGTAGATACATTCGGTGTGAAGAATGCTATGTGCACAGCACTAGCGATTTTCTTCTAGAATACTTGGCCGCTCCCACACATCTGTTGTCAACGTGCTAACGAAAGGAAATGAAATCATTAGCGCACTCCAAAGTCACCAGAATGTGTAATTTTATCTGTATTCTTAAAGTATAATAAAAAAAATTTAAAGAAAGTGCTGTTACTGCCCAAAAAACTAATTGTTCACGCTGTCAATCCCCTCTACGTAGATACATTCGGTGTGAAGAATGCTATGTGCACAGCACTAGCGATTTTCTTCTAGTATATGTCGCCGCTCACACACATCTCTTGTCATCTTGCTAACGAAAGAAAATGCAATCATTAGCGCAATCCAAAGCAACAAGAATGTGTAATTTTATCTGTATTCTCAAACCATAGTGAAGAAAATTAATACTTCCAGCTGTTACTTACCAAAACACTAATTATTCAAGCAGTCATCCTCTGTACGTAGATACATTCGGTGTGAAGAATGCTATGTGCACAGCACTAGCGATTTTCTTCTAGAATACTTGGCCGCTCCCACACATCTGTTGTCAACGTGCTAACGAAAGGAAATGAAATCATTAGCGCACTCCAAAGTCACCAGAATGTGTAATTTTATCTGTATTCTTAAAGTATAATAAAAAAAATTTAAAGAAAGTGCTGTTACTGCCCAAAAAACTAATTGTTCACGCTGTCAACCCCTCTATGTAGATACTTTCGGTGTGAAGAATGCTATGTGCACAGCACTAGCGATTTTCTTCTAGAATACTTGGCCGCTCCCACACATCTGTTGTCAACGTGCTAACGAAAGGAAATGAAATCATTAGCGCACTCCAAAGTCACCAGAATGTGTAATTTTATCTGTATTCTTAAAGTATAATAAAAAAAATTTAAAGAAAGTGCTGTTACTGCCCAAAAAACTAATTGTTCACGCTGTCAACCCCTCTATGTAGATACTTTCGGTGTGAAGAATGCTATGTGCACAGCACTAGCGATTTTCTTCTAGAATACTTGGCCGCTCCCACACATCTGTTGTCAACGTGCTAACGAAAGGAAATGAAATCATTAGCGCACTCCAAAGTCACCAGAATGTGTAATTTTATCTGTATTCTTAAAGTATAATAAAAAAAATTTAAAGAAAGTGCTGTTACTGCCCAAAAAACTAATTGTTCACGCTGTCAACCCCTCTATGTAGATACTTTCGGTGTGAAGAATGCTATGTGCACAGCACTAGCGATTTTCTTCTAGAATACTTGGCCGCTCCCACACATCTGTTGTCAACGTGCTAACGAAAGGAAATGAAATCATTAGCGCACTCCAAAGTCACCAGAATGTGTAATTTTATCTGTATTCTTAAAGTATAATAAAAAAAATTTAAAGAAAGTGCTGTTACTGCCCAAAAAACTAATTGTTCACGCTGTCAATCCCCTCTACGTAGATACATTCGGTGTGAAGAATGCTATGTGCACAGCACTAGCGATTTTCTTCTAGTATATGTCGCCGCTCACACACATCTCTTGTCATCTTGCTAACGAAAGAAAATGCAATCATTAGCGCAATCCAAAGCAACAAGAATGTGTAATTTTATCTGTATTCTCAAACCATAGTGAAGAAAATTAATACTTCCAGCTGTTACTTACCAAAACACTAATTATTCAAGCAGTCATCCTCTGTACGTAGATACATTCGGTGTGAAGAATGCTATGTGCACAGCACTAGCGATTTTCTTCTAGTATATGTCGCCGCTCACACACATCTCTTGTCATCTTGCTAACGAAAGAAAATGCAATCATTAGCGCAATCCAAAGCAACAAGAATGTGTAATTTTATCTGTATTCTCAAACCATAGTGAAGAAAATTAATACTTCCAGCTGTTACTTACCAAAACACTAATTATTCAAGCAGTCATCCTCTGTACGTAGATACATTCGGTGTGAAGAATGCTATGTGCACAGCACTAGCGATTTTCTTCTAGTATATGTCGCCGCTCACACACATCTCTTGTCATCTTGCTAACGAAAGAAAATGCAATCATTAGCGCAATCCAAAGCAACAAGAATGTGTAATTTTATCTGTATTCTCAAACCATAATGAAAAAAATTAAAACTTCCAGCTGTTACTTACCAAAACACTAATTATTCAAGAAGTCATCCTCTGTACGTAGATACATTCGGTGTGAAGAATGCTATGTGCACAGCACTAGCGATTTTCTTCTAGAGTATGTCGCCGCTGACACACATCCCTTGTCAACTTGCTAACGAAAGAAAATGCAATCATTAGCGCATTCCAAAGCAACAAGAATGTGTAATTTTATCTGTATTCTCAAACGATAATGAAAAAAATTAAAACTTCCAGCTGTTACTTACCAAAACACTAATTATTCAAGCAGTCGTCCTCTGTACGTAGATACATTAGGTGTGAAGAATGCTATGTGCACAGCACTAGCGATTTTCTTCTAGAATATGTCGCCGCTCCCACACATCTGTTGTCAACCTGCTAACGAAAGGAGAGGAAATCATTAGCGCACTCCAAAGTCACCAGAATGTGTAATTTTATCTGTATTCTTAAAGTATAATGAAAAGAATTTAAACAAAGTGCTGTTACTGCCCAAAAAACTAATTTTTCACGCTGTCAACCCCTCTACGGAGATACATTCTTTGTGAAGAATGCTATGTGCACAGCACTAGCGATTTTCTTCTAGAATACTTCGCCGCTCCCACACATCTGTTGTCAACCTGCTAACGAAAGGAAAGGAAATCGTTAGCGCACTCCAAAGGCAGCAGATTGTGTAATTTTATCTGTATTTTTAGAGTATAATGAAAAAAATTTAAACAAAGGGCTGTTACTGCCCAAAAAACTAATTGTTCACGCTGTCAACCCCTCTACGTAGATACACTCGGTGTGAAGAATGCTATGTGCACAGCACTAGCGATTTTCTTCTGGAATACTTCGCCGCTCCCACACATCTGTTGTCAACCTGCTAACGAAAGGAGAGGAAATCATTAGCGCACTCCAAAGTCACCAGAATGTGTAATTTTATCTGTATTCTTAAAGTATAACGAAAAAAATTTAAACAAAGTGCTGTTACTGCCCAAAAAACTAATTGTTCACGCTGTCAACCCCTCTACGTAGATACATTCGGTGTGAAGAATGCTATGTGCACAGCACTAGCGATTTTCTTCTAGAATACTTCGCCGCTCCCACACGTCTGTTGTCAACCTGCTAACGAAAGGAAAGTAAATCATTAGCGCACTCCAAAGTCACCAGAATGTGTAATTTTATCTGTATTCTTAAAGTATAATGAAAACAATTTAAACAAAGTGCTGTTACTGCCAAAAAAACTAATTGTTCACGCTGTCAACCCCTCTACGTAGATACATTCGGTGTGAAGTATGCTATGTGCACAGCACTAGCGATTTTCTTCTAGAATATGTCGCCGCTCACACACATCTCTTGTCAACCTGCTAACGAAAGAAAATGCAATCATTAGCGCAATCCACAGCAACCAGAATGTGTAATTTTATCTGTATTCCCAAACCATTATGAAAAACATTAAAACTTCCAGCTGTTAATTACCAAAGAACTAATTATTCATGCAGTCATCCTCTGTACGTAGATACATTCTATGTGAAGAATGCTATGTGCACAGAACTAGCGATTTTCTTCTAGAATACTTCGCCGCTCCCACACATCTGTTGTCAACCTGCTAACGAAAGGAGAGGAAATCATTAGCGCACTCCGAAGTCACCAGAATGTGTAATTTTATCTGTATTCTTAAAGTATAATGAAAAGAATTTAAACAAATTGCTGTTACTGCCCAAAAAACTAATTGTTCACGCTGTCAACCCCTCTACGTAGATACATTCGGTGTGAAGAATGCTATTTGCACAGCACTAGCGATTTTCTTCTAGAATATGTCGCCGCTGACACACATCCCTTGTCAACTTGCTAACGAAAGAAAATGCAATCGTTAGCGCATTCCAAAGCAACAAGAATGTGTAATTTTATCTGTATTCTCAAACCATAATGAAAGAAATTAATACTTCCAGCTGTTACTTACCATAACACTAATTATTCAAGCAGTCATCCTCTGTACGTAGATACATTCGGTGTGAAGAATGCTATGTGCACAGCACTAGCGATTTTCTTCTAGAATACTTCGCCGCTCCCACACATCTGTTGTCAACGTGCTAACGAAAGGAAATGAAATCATTAGCGCACTCCAAAGTCACCAGAATGTGTAATTTTATCTGTATTCTTAAAGTATAATAAAAAAAATTTAAAGAAAGTGCTGTTACTGCCCAAAAAACTAATTGTTCACGCTGTCAATCCCCTCTACGTAGATACATTCGGTGTGAAGAATGCTATGTGCACAGCACTAGCGATTTTCTTCTAGTATATGTCGCCGCTCACACACATCTCTTGTCAACTTGCTAACGAAAGAAAATGCAATCATTAGCGCAATCCAAAGCAACAAGAATGTGTAATTTTATCTGTATTCTCAAACCATAATGAAAAAAATTAAAACTTCCAGCTGTTAGTTACCAAAACACTAATTATTCAAGAAGTCATCCTCTGTACGTAGATACATTCGGTGTGAAGAATGCTATGTGCACAGCACTAGCGATTTTCTTCTAGAGTATGTCGCCGCTGACACACATCCCTTGTCAACTTGCTAACGAAAGAAAATGCAATCATTAGCGCATTCCAAAGCAACAAGAATGTGTAATTTTATCTGTATTCTCAAACGATAATGAAAAAAATTAAAACTTCCAGCTGTTACTTACCAAAACACTAATTATTCAAGCAGTCATCCTCTGTACGTAGATACATTCGGTGTGAAGAATGCTATGTGCACAGCACTAGCGATTTTCTTCTAGAATATGTCGCCGCTCCCACACATCAGTTGTCAACCTGCTAACGAAAGGAGAGGAAATCATTAGCGCACTCCAAAGTCACCAGAATGTGTAATTTTATCTGTATTCTTAAAGTATAATGAAAAGAATTTAAACAAAGTGCTGTTACTGCCCAAAACACTAATTTTTCACGCTGTCAACCCCTCTACGGAGATACATTCTTTGTGAAGAATGCTATGTGCACAGCACTAGCGATTTTCTTCTAGAATACTTCGCCGCTCCCACACATCTGTTGTCAACCTGCTATCGAAAGGAGAGGAAATCATTAGCGCACTCCAAGGACACCAGAATGTGTAATTTTATCTGTATTCTTAAAGTATAATGAAAAGAATTTAAACAAAGTGCTGTTACTGCCCAAAAAACTAATTGTTCACGCTGTCAACCCCTCTACGTAGATACATTCGGTGTGAAGAATGCTATGTGCACAGCACTAGCGATTTTCTTCTAGAATACTTCGCCGCTCCCACACATCTGTTATCAACCTGCTAACGAAAGGAAAGGAAATCGTTAGCGCACTCCAAAGCAACCAGAATGTGTAATTTTATCTGTATTCTCAAACCATAATGAAAATAATTAAAACTTCCAGCTGTTACTTACCAAAAAGCTAATTATTCATGCAGTCATCCTCTTTACGTAGATACATTCGGTGTGAAGAATGCTATGAGCACAGCACTAGCGATTTTCTTCTAGAATACTTCGCCGCTCCCACACGTCTGTTGTCAACCTGCTAACGAAAGGAAAGGAAATCATTAGCGCACTCCAAAGTCACCAGAATGTGTAATTTTATCTGTATTCTTAAAGTATAACGAAAAAAATTTAAACAAAGTGCTGTTACTGCCCAAAAAACTAATTGTTCACGCTGTCAACCCCTCTACGTAGATACATTCGGTGTGAAGAATGCTATGTGCACAGCTCTAGCGATTTTCTTCTAGAATACTTCGCCGCTCCCACACATCTGTTGTCAACCTGCTAACGAAAGGAAAGGAAATCGTTAGCGCACTCCAAAGCAACAAGAATGTGTAATTTTATATGTATTCTCAAACCATAATGAAAAAAACTAAAACTTCCAGCTGTTACTTACCAGAACACTAATTATTCAAGCAGTCATCCTCTGTACGTAGATACATTCGGTGTGAAGAATGCTATTTGCACAGCACCAGCGATTTTCTTCTAGAATACTTCGCCGCTCCCACACATCTGTTGTCAACCTGCTAACGAAAGGAAAGGAAATCGTTAGCGCACTCCAAAGTCACCAGAATGTGTAATTTTATCTGTATTCTTAAAGTATAATGAAAAGAATTTAAACAAAGTGCTGTTACTGCCCAAAAAACTAATTGTTCACGCTGTCAACCCCTCTACGTAGATACATTCGGTGTGAAGAATGCTATGTGCACAGCACTAGCGATTTTCTTCTAGAATACTTCGCCGCTCCCACACATCTGTTATCAACCTGCTAACGAAAGGAAAGGAAATCGTTAGCGCACTCCAAAGCAACCAGAATGTGTAATTTTATCTGTATTCTCAAACCATAATGAAAATAATTAAAACTTCCAGCTGTTACTTACCAAAAAGCTAATTATTCATGCAGTCATCCTCTTTACGTAGATACATTCGGTGTGAAGAATGCTATGAGCACAGCACTAGCGATTTTCTTCTAGAATACTTCGCCGCTCCCACACGTCTGTTGTCAACCTGCTAACGAAAGGAAAGGAAATCATTAGCGCACTCCAAAGTCACCAGAATGTGTAATTTTATCAGTATTCTTAAAGTATAAGAAAAAAATTTAAAGAAAGTGCTGTTACTGCCCAAAAAACTAATTGTTCACGCTGTCAACCTCTCTACGTAGATACATTCGGTGTGAAGAATGCTATGTGCACCGCATTAGCGATTTTCTTCTAGAGTATGTCGCCGCACCCACACATCTGTTGTCAACCTGCTAACGAAAGGAAAGGAAATCATTAGCGAACTGCAATGTCACCAGAATGTGTAATTGTATCTGTATTCTTAAAGTATAATGAAAAAAATTTAAAGAAAGTGCTGTTACTGCCCAAAAAACTAATTGTTCACGCTGTCAACCCCTCTATGTAGATACTTTCGGTGTGAAGAATGCTATGTGCACAGCACTAGCGATTTTCTTCTAGAATACTTCGCCGCTCCCACACATCTGTTATCAACCTGCTAACGAAAGGAAAGGAAATCGTTAGCGCACTCCAAAGCAACCAGAATGTGTAATTTTATCTGTATTCTCAAACCATAATGAAAATAATTAAAACTTCCAGCTGTTACTTACCAAAAAGCTAATTATTCATGCAGTCATCCTCTTTACGTAGATACATTCGGTGTGAAGAATGCTATGAGCACAGCACTAGCGATTTTCTTCTAGAATACTTCGCCGCTCCCACACGTCTGTTGTCAACCTGCTAACGAAAGGAAAGGAAATCATTAGCGCACTCCAAAGTCACCAGAATGTGTAATTTTATCTGTATTCTTAAAGTATAACGAAAAAAATTTAAACAAAGTGCTGTTACTGCCCAAAAAACTAATTGTTCACGCTGTCAACCCCTCTACGCAGATACATTCGGTGTGAAGAATGCTATGTGCACAGCTCTAGCGATTTTCTTCTAGAATACTTCGCCGCTCCCACACATCTGTTGTCAACCTGCTAACGAAAGGAAAGGAAATCGTTAGCGCACTCCAAAGCAACAAGAATGTGTAATTTTATATGTATTCTCAAACCATAATGAAAAAAACTAAAACCTCCAGCTGTTACTTACCAGAACACTAACTATTCAAGCAGTCATCCTCTGTACGTAGATACATTCGGTGTGAAGAATGCTATGTGCACAGCACTAGCGATTTTCTTCTAGAATATGTCGCCGCTCCCACACATCAGTTGTCAACCTGCTAACGAAAGGAGAGGAAATCATTAGCGCACTCCAAAGTCAAAAGAATGTGTAATTTTATCTGTATTCTTAAAGTATAATGAAAAGAATTTAAACAAAGTGCTGTTACTGCCCAAAAAACTAATTGTTCACGCTGTCAACCCCTCTACGTAGATACATTCGGTGTGAAGAATGCTATGTGCACAGCACTAGCGATTTTCTTCTAGAATACTTCGCCGCTCCCACACATCTGTTATCAACCTGCTAACGAAAGGAAAGGAAATCGTTAGCGCACTCCAAAGCAACCAGAATGTGTAATTTTATCTGTATTCTCAAACCATAATGAAAATAATTAAAACTTCCAGCTGTTACTTACCAAAAAGCTAATTATTCATGCAGTCATCCTCTTTACGTAGATACATTCGGTGTGAAGAATGCTATGAGCACAGCACTAGCGATTTTCTTCTAGAATACTTCGCCGCTCCCACACGCCTGTTGTCAACCTGCTAACGAAAGGAAAGGAAATCATTAGCGCACTCCAAAGTCACCAGAATGTGTAATTTTATCAGTATTCTTAAAGTATAAGAAAAAAATTTAAAGAAAGTGCTGTTACTGCCCAAAAAACTAATTGTTCACGCTGTCAACCTCTCTACGTAGATACATTCGGTGTGAAGAATGCTATGTGCACCGCATTAGCGATTTTCTTCTAGAGTATGTCGCCGCACCCACACATCTGTTGTCAACCTGCTAACGAAAGGAAAGGAAATCATTAGCGAACTGCAATGTCACCAGAATGTGTAATTGTATCTGTATTCTTAAAGTATAATGAAAAAAATTTAAAGAAAGTGCTGTTACTGCCCAAAAAACTAATTGTTCACGCTGTCAACCCCTCTATGTAGATACTTTCGGTGTGAAGAATGCTATGTGCACAGCACTAGCGATTTTCTTCTAGAATAGTTGGCCGCTCCCACACATCTGTAGTCAACGTGCTAACGAAAGGAAAGGAAATCATTAGCGCACTCCAAAGTCACCAGAATGTGTAATTTTATCAGTATTCTTAAAGTATAAGAAAAAAATTTAAAGAAAGTGCTGTTACTGCCCAAAAAACTAATTGTTCACGCTGTCAACCTCTCTACGTAGATACATTCGGTGTGAAGAATGCTATGTGCACCGCATTAGCGATTTTCTTCTAGAGTATGTCGCCGCACCCACACATCTGTTGTCAACCTGCTAACGAAAGAAAAGGAAATCATTAGCGAACTGCAATGTCACCAGAATGTGTAATTGTATCTGTATTCTTAAAGTATAATGAAAAAAATTTAAAGAAAGTGCTGTTACTGCCCAAAAAACTAATTGTTCACGCTGTCAATCCCCTCTACGTAGATACATTCGGTGTGAAGAATGCTATGTGCACAGCACTAGCGATTTTCTTCTAGAATATGTCGCCGCTCACACACATCTCTTGTCAACCTGCTAACGAAAGAAAATGCAATCATTAGCGCAATCCAAAGCAACAAGAATGTGTAATTTTATCTGTATTCTCAAACCATAATGAAAAAAATTAAAACTTCCAGCTGTTACTTACCAAAACACTAATTATTCAAGCAGTCATCCTCTGTACGTAGATACATTCGGTGTGAAGAATGCTATGTGCACAGCACTAGCGATTTTCTTCTAGAATATGTCGCCGCTCACACACATCTCTTGTCAACCTGCTAACGAAAGAAAATGCAATCATTAGCGCAATCCAAAGCAACAAGAATGTGTAATTTTATCTGTATTCTCAAACCATAATGAAAATATTAAAACTTCTAGCTGTTACTTACAAAAACACTAATTATTCAAGCAGTCATCCTCTGTACGTAAATACATTCGGTGTGAAGAATGCTATGTGCACAGCACTAGCGATTTTCTTCTAGAATACTTCGACGCTCCCACACATCTGTTGTGAACCTGCTAACGACAGGAAAGGAAATAATTAGCGCACTCCAAAGTCACCATAATGTGTAATTTTATCTGTATTCTTATAGTATTATGAAAACAATACAAACAAAGTGCTGTTACTGCCCAAAAAACTAATTGTTCACGCTGTCAACCCCTCTACGTAGATACATTCGGTGTGAAGAATGCTATGTGCACCGCATTAGCGATTTTCTTCTAGAGTATGTCGCCGCACCCACACATCTGTTGTCAACCTACTAACGAAAGGAAAGGAAATCATTAGCGAACTGCAATGTCACCAGAATGTGTAATTGTATCTGTATTCTTAAAGTATAATGAAAAAAATTTAAACAAAGTGCTGTTACTGCCCAAAAAACTAATTCTTCACGCTGTCAATCCCCTCTACGTAGATACATTCGGTGTGAAGAATGCTATGTGCACAGCACTAGCGATTTTCTTCTAGGATATTTCGCCGCTCACACACATCTCTTGTCAACCTGCTAACGAAAGAAAATGCAATCATTAGCGCAATCCAAAGCAACAAGAATAAGTAATTTTATCTGTATTCTCAAACCATAATGAAAAAAATTAAAACTTCCAGCTGTTACTTACCAAAACACTAATTATTCAAGCAGTCACCCTCTGTACGTAGATACATTCGGTGTGAAGAATGCTATGTGCACAGCACTATGCGATTTTCTTCTAGAATATGTCGCCGCTCACACACATCTCTTGTCAACTTGATAACGAAAGAAAATGCAATCATTAGCGCAATCCAAAGCAACAAGAATGTGTAATTTTATCTGTATTCTCAAACCATAATGAAAAAAATTAAAACTTCCAGCTGTTACTTACCAAAACACTAATTATTCAAGCAGTCATCCTCTGTACGTAGATACATTCCGTGTGAAGAATGCTATGTGCACAGCACTAGCGATTTTCTTCTAGAATATGTCGCCGCTCACACACATCTCTTGTCAACCTGCTAACGAAAGTAAATGCAATCGTTAGCGCAATCCAAAGCAACAAGAATGTGTAATTTTATCTGTATTTTTAAACCATAATGAAAAAAATTAATTCTTCCAGCTGTTACTTACCAAAACACTAATTATTCAAGCAGTCATAATCTGTACGTAGATACATTCGGTGTTAAGAATGCTATGTGCACAGCACTAGCGATTTTCTTCTAGAATATGTCGCCGATCACACACATCTCTTGTCAACCTGATAACGAAAGAAAATGCAATCATTAGCGCATTCCAAAGCAACCAGAATGTGTAATTTTATTTGTATTCCCAAACCATAATGAAAAAAATTAAAACTTCCAGCTGTTACTTACCAAAAAACTGATTATTCACGCAGTCATTCTCTGTACGTAGATACATTCGGTAAGAAGAATGCTATGTGCACAGCACTAACAATTTTCTTCTAGAATACTTGGACGCTCCCACACATCTGTTGTCAACCTGCCAACGAAACGAAAGGAAATATTAGCGCACTGCAAAGCACCAGAATGTGTAATTCTGTCCGTATTCTTAAAGTAAAATGAAAAAAATTTAAACAAATTGCTCTTACTGTCCAAAAAACTAATTGTTCACGCTGTCAAACCCTCTACGTAGATACATTCGGTGAGAAGAAGGCTACGTGCACAGCACTAGCGATTTTCCTGTAGAGTATGTCGCCGCTCACACACATCTCTTGTCAACCTGCTAACGAAAGTAAATGCAATCATTAGCGCAATCCAAAGCAATCAGAATGTGTAATTTTATCAGTATTCTGAAAATATAATGAAAAAAATTAAAACTTCCAGCTGTTACCTATCAAAAAACTAGTTATTCATACAGTCATCCTCTGTACGTAGATACATTCGGTGTGTAGAATGCTATGTGCACAGCACTAGCGATTTTCTTCTAGAATACTTCGCCGCTCCCACACATCTGTTGTCAACCTGCTAACGAAAGGAAAGGAAATCGTTAGCGCACTCCAAAGCAACAAGAATGTGTAATTTTATATGTATTCTCAAACCATAATGAAAAAAACTAAAACCTCCAGCTGTTACTTACCAGAACACTAACTATTCAAGCAGTCATCCTCTGTACGTAGATACATTCGGTGTGAAGAATGCTATGTGCACAGCACTAGCGATTTTCTTCTAGAATATGTCGCCGCTCCCACACATCAGTTGTCAACCTGCTAACGAAAGGAGAGGAAATCATTAGCGCACTCCAAAGTCAAAAGAATGTGTAATTTTATCTGTATTCTTAAAGTATAATGAAAAGAATTTAAACAAAGTGCTGTTACTGCCCAAAAAACTAATTGTTCACGCTGTCAACCCCTCTACGTAGATACATTCGGTGTGAAGAATGCTATGTGCACAGCACTAGCGATTTTCTTCTAGAATACTTCGCCGCTCCCACACATCTGTTATCAACCTGCTAACGAAAGGAAAGGAAATCGTTAGCGCACTCCAAAGCAACCAGAATGTGTAATTTTATCTGTATTCTCAAACCATAATGAAAATAATTAAAACTTCCAGCTGTTACTTACCAAAAAGCTAATTATTCATGCAGTCATCCTCTTTACGTAGATACATTCGGTGTGAAGAATGCTATGAGCACAGCACTAGCGATTTTCTTCTAGAATACTTCGCCGCTCCCACACGCCTGTTGTCAACCTGCTAACGAAAGGAAAGGAAATCATTAGCGCACTCCAAAGTCACCAGAATGTGTAATTTTATCAGTATTCTTAAAGTATAAGAAAAAAATTTAAAGAAAGTGCTGTTACTGCCCAAAAAACTAATTGTTCACGCTGTCAACCTCTCTACGTAGATACATTCGGTGTGAAGAATGCTATGTGCACCGCATTAGCGATTTTCTTCTAGAGTATGTCGCCGCACCCACACATCTGTTGTCAACCTGCTAACGAAAGGAAAGGAAATCATTAGCGAACTGCAATGTCACCAGAATGTGTAATTGTATCTGTATTCTTAAAGTATAATGAAAAAAATTTAAAGAAAGTGCTGTTACTGCCCAAAAAACTAATTGTTCACGCTGTCAACCCCTCTATGTAGATACTTTCGGTGTGAAGAATGCTATGTGCACAGCACTAGCGATTTTCTTCTAGAATAGTTGGCCGCTCCCACACATCTGTAGTCAACGTGCTAACGAAAGGAAAGGAAATCATTAGCGCACTCCAAAGTCACCAGAATGTGTAATTTTATCAGTATTCTTAAAGTATAAGAAAAAAATTTAAAGAAAGTGCTGTTACTGCCCAAAAAACTAATTGTTCACGCTGTCAACCTCTCTACGTAGATACATTCGGTGTGAAGAATGCTATGTGCACCGCATTAGCGATTTTCTTCTAGAGTATGTCGCCGCACCCACACATCTGTTGTCAACCTGCTAACGAAAGAAAAGGAAATCATTAGCGAACTGCAATGTCACCAGAATGTGTAATTGTATCTGTATTCTTAAAGTATAATGAAAAAAATTTAAAGAAAGTGCTGTTACTGCCCAAAAAACTAATTGTTCACGCTGTCAATCCCCTCTACGTAGATACATTCGGTGTGAAGAATGCTATGTGCACAGCACTAGCGATTTTCTTCTAGAATATGTCGCCGCTCACACACATCTCTTGTCAACCTGCTAACGAAAGAAAATGCAATCATTAGCGCAATCCAAAGCAACAAGAATGTGTAATTTTATCTGTATTCTCAAACCATAATGAAAAAAATTAAAACTTCCAGCTGTTACTTACCAAAACACTAATTATTCAAGCAGTCATCCTCTGTACGTAGATACATTCGGTGTGAAGAATGCTATGTGCACAGCACTAGCGATTTTCTTCTAGAATATGTCGCCGCTCACACACATCTCTTGTCAACCTGCTAACGAAAGAAAATGCAATCATTAGCGCAATCCAAAGCAACAAGAATGTGTAATTTTATCTGTATTCTCAAACCATAATGAAAATATTAAAACTTCTAGCTGTTACTTACAAAAACACTAATTATTCAAGCAGTCATCCTCTGTACGTAAATACATTCGGTGTGAAGAATGCTATGTGCACAGCACTAGCGATTTTCTTCTAGAATACTTCGACGCTCCCACACATCTGTTGTGAACCTGCTAACGACAGGAAAGGAAATAATTAGCGCACTCCAAAGTCACCATAATGTGTAATTTTATCTGTATTCTTATAGTATTATGAAAACAATACAAACAAAGTGCTGTTACTGCCCAAAAAACTAATTGTTCACGCTGTCAACCCCTCTACGTAGATACATTCGGTGTGAAGAATGCTATGTGCACCGCATTAGCGATTTTCTTCTAGAGTATGTCGCCGCACCCACACATCTGTTGTCAACCTACTAACGAAAGGAAAGGAAATCATTAGCGAACTGCAATGTCACCAGAATGTGTAATTGTATCTGTATTCTTAAAGTATAATGAAAAAAATTTAAACAAAGTGCTGTTACTGCCCAAAAAACTAATTCTTCACGCTGTCAATCCCCTCTACGTAGATACATTCGGTGTGAAGAATGCTATGTGCACAGCACTAGCGATTTTCTTCTAGGATATTTCGCCGCTCACACACATCTCTTGTCAACCTGCTAACGAAAGAAAATGCAATCATTAGCGCAATCCAAAGCAACAAGAATAAGTAATTTTATCTGTATTCTCAAACCATAATGAAAAAATTAAAACTTCCAGCTGTTACTTACCAAAACACTAATTATTCAAGCAGTCACCCTCTGTACGTAGATACATTCGGTGTGAAGAATGCTATGTGCACAGCACTATGCGATTTTCTTCTAGAATATGTCGCCGCTCACACACATCTCTTGTCAACTTGATAACGAAAGAAAATGCAATCATTAGCGCAATCCAAAGCAACAAGAATGTGTAATTTTATCTGTATTCTCAAACCATAATGAAAAAAATTAAAACTTCCAGCTGTTACTTACCAAAACACTAATTATTCAAGCAGTCATCCTCTGTACGTAGATACATTCCGTGTGAAGAATGCTATGTGCACAGCACTAGCGATTTTCTTCTAGAATATGTCGCCGCTCACACACATCTCTTGTCAACCTGCTAACGAAAGTAAATGCAATCGTTAGCGCAATCCAAAGCAACAAGAATGTGTAATTTTATCTGTATTTTTAAACCATAATGAAAAAAATTAATTCTTCCAGCTGTTACTTACCAAAACACTAATTATTCAAGCAGTCATAATCTGTACGTAGATACATTCGGTGTTAAGAATGCTATGTGCACAGCACTAGCGATTTTCTTCTAGAATATGTCGCCGATCACACACATCTCTTGTCAACCTGATAACGAAAGAAAATGCAATCATTAGCGCATTCCAAAGCAACCAGAATGTGTAATTTTATTTGTATTCCCAAACCATAATGAAAAAAATTAAAACTTCCAGCTGTTACTTACCAAAAAACTGATTATTCACGCAGTCATTCTCTGTACGTAGATACATTCGGTAAGAAGAATGCTATGTGCACAGCACTAACAATTTTCTTCTAGAATACTTGGACGCTCCCACACATCTGTTGTCAACCTGCCAACGAAACGAAAGGAAATATTAGCGCACTGCAAAGCACCAGAATGTGTAATTCTGTCCGTATTCTTAAAGTAAAATGAAAAAAATTTAAACAAATTGCTCTTACTGTCCAAAAAACTAATTGTTCACGCTGTCAAACCCTCTACGTAGATACATTCGGTGAGAAGAAGGCTACGTGCACAGCACTAGCGATTTTCCTGTAGAGTATGTCGCCGCTCACACACATCTCTTGTCAACCTGCTAACGAAAGTAAATGCAATCATTAGCGCAATCCAAAGCAATCAGAATGTGTAATTTTATCAGTATTCTGAAAATATAATGAAAAAAATTAAAACTTCCAGCTGTTACCTATCAAAAAACTAGTTATTCATACAGTCATCCTCTGTACGTAGATACATTCGGTGTGTAGAATGCTATGTGCACAGCACTAGCGATTTTCTTCTAGAATACTTCGGCGCTCCCACACATCTGTTGTCAACCTGCTAACGAAAGGAAAGGAAATCATTAGCGCACTCCAAAGTCACCAGAATGTGTAATTTTATCTGTATTCTTAAAGTATAAAAAAAAAATTTAAACAAAGTGCTGTTACTGCCCAAAAAACTAATTGTTCACGTTGTCAACCCCTCTACGTAGATACATTCGGTGTGAAGAACGCTGTGTGCACAGCACTAGCGATATTTTTCTAGAATATTTCGCCGCTCACACACGTCTCTTGTCAACCTGCTAACGAAAGAAAATGCAATCATTAGCGCAATCCAAAGCAACCAGAATGTGTAATTTTATCTGTATTCTCAAACCATGACGAAAAAAATTAAAACTTCCAGCTGTTACTTACCAAAAAACTAATTATTCATGCAGTCTTCCTCTGTACGTAGATACATTCGGTGTGAAGGATGCTATGTGCACAGCATTATCGAGTTTCTTCTAGAATACTTCGACGCTCCCACACATGTTTTGTCAATCTGCTAACGAAAAGAAAGGAAATATCATTAGCGCACTCCAAAGTCACCAGAATGTGTAATTTTATCTGTATTCTTAAAGTACAATGAGAAAAATTTAAACAGTGTGCTGTTACTGCCCAAAAAAGTAATTGTTCACGCTGTCAACCCCTCTACGTAGATACATTCGGTGTGAAGAATGCTATGTGCACAGCACTAGCGATTTTCTTCTACAATATGTCGCCGCTCACACACATCTCTTATTAACCTGCTAACGAAAGAAAATGCAATCATTAGCGCAATCCAAAGCAACCAGAATGTGTAATTTTATCTGCATTCTCAAACCTTGATGAAAAAAATTAAAACTTCCAGCTGTTACTTACCAAAAAATTAATTATTCATGCAGTCATCCTCTGTAGGTAGATACATTCGGTGTGAACAATGCTATGTGCACAGCCCTAGCGACTTTCTTCTAGAATATGTCGCCGCTCACACACATCTCTTGTCAACCTGCTAACGAAAGAAAATGCAATCATTAGCGCAATCCAAAGGAACCAGAATGTGTAATTTTATCTGTATTCTCAAACCATAATGAAAAAAATTAAAACTTCCAGCAGTTACTTACCAAAAAACTAATTATTCATGCAGTCATCCTCTGTACGTAGATACATTCGGTGTGAAAAATGCTATGTGCACAGCACTAGCTATTTTCTTCTAGAATACTTCGCCGCTCCCACACATCTGTTGTCAACCTGCTAACGAAAGGAAAGGAAATCATTAGCGCACTCCAAAGTCACCAGAATGTTTAATTTTATCTGTATTCTTAAAGTACAATGAAAAAAATTTATACAAAGTGCTGTTACTGCCCAAAAAACTAACTGTTCACGCTGTCAACCCCTCTGCGTAGATACATTCGGAGTGAAGAATGCTATGTGCACAGCACTAGCGATTTTCT
>NW_025729126.1:0-78289 GCF_021461385.2 Schistocerca piceifrons
GCGATTTTCTTCTTGAATATGTCGGCGCACACACACATCTCTTGTCAACCTGCTAACGACAGAAAATGCTATCATTAGCGCAATCGAAAGCAACTAGGAAGCTCAATTTTATCTGTATTCTCAAACCATGATAAAAAAAATTAAAACTTCCAGCTGTTACTTACCAAAAAACTAATTGTTCATGCAGTCATCCTCTGTACGTAGATACATTCGGTCGTGAAGAATGCTATGTGCACAGCTCTAGCGATTTTCTTCTAGAATACTTCGCCGGTCCCACACATCTGTTGTCAACCTGCTAACGAAAGGAGAGGAAATCATTAGCGCACTCCAAATTCACCAGAAAGTGTAATATTATCTGTATTCTTAAAGTATAATGAAAAAAATTTAAACAAAGTGCTGTTACTGCCCAAAAAACTAATTGTTCACGCTGTCAAACCCTCTACGTAGATACATTCGGTGTGAAGAATGCTATGTCCACAGCACTAGCGATTTTCTTCTAGAATACTTCGCCGGTCCCACACATCTGTTGTCAACCTGCTAACGAAAGGAGAGGAAATCATTAGCGCACTCCAAATTCACCAGAAAGTGTAATATTATCTGTATTCTTAAAGTATAATGAAAAAAATTTAAACAAAGTGCTGTTACTGCCCAAAAAACTAATTGTTCACGCTGTCAAACCCTCTACGTAGATACATTCGGTGTGAAGAATGCTATGTGCACAGCACTAGCGATTTTCTTCTTCAATATGTCGCCGCTCACACACATCTCTTGTCAACCTGCTAACGAAAGAAATTGCAATCATTAGCGCAATCGAAAGCAACCAGAATGTGTAATTTTATCTGTATTCTCAAACCATAATGAAAAAATTAAAACTTCCAGCTGTTACTTGTCAAAAAACTAATTATTCATGCAGTCATCCTCTGTACGTAGATACATTCGGTGTGAAGAATGCTATGTGCACAGCACTAGCGATTTTCTTTTAGAATATGTCGCCGCTCACACACATCTCTTGTCAACCTGCTAACGAAAGAAAATGCAATCATTAGCGCAATCGAGAGCAACTAGGATGTGCAATTTTATCTGTATTCTCAAACCATGATGAAAAAAATTAAAACTTCCAGCTGTTACTTACCAAAACCTAAATATTCATGCAGTCATCCTCTGTACGTAGATACATTCGGTGTGAAGAATGCTATTTGCACAGCACTAGCGATTTTCTTCTACAATACTTCGCCGCTTCCACACATCTGTTGTCAACCTGCTAACGAAAGGAAAGGAAATCATTAGCGCACTCCAAAGCCACCAGAATGTGTAATTTTATCTGTATTCTTAAAGAACAATGAAAAAAATTTAAACAAAGTGCTGTTACTGCCCAAAAAAGTATTTGTTCACGCTGTCAACCCCTCTACGTAGATACATTCGGTGTTAAGAATGCTATGTGCACAGCACTAGCGATTTTCTTCTACAATATGTCGCCGCTCACACACATCTCCTATCAACGTGCTAACGAAAGAAAATGCAATCATTAGCGCAATCCAAAACAACCAGAATGTGTAATTTTATCTGCATTCTCAAACCTTGATGAAAAAAATTAAAACTTCCAGCTTGTTACTTACCACAAAACTAATTATTCATGCAGTCATCCTCTGTACGTAGATACATTCGGTGTGAAGAATGCTATGTGCACAGCACTAGCGATTTTCTTCTAGAATGCTTCGTCGCTCCCACACATCTGTTGACAACCTGCTAACGAAAGGAAAGGAAATCATTAGCGCACTCCAAAGTCACCAGAATGTGTAATTTTATCTGTATTCTTAAAGTACAATGAAAAAAATTTAAACAAAGTGCTGTTACTGCCCAGAAAAGTAATTGTTCACGCTGTCAACCCCTCTACGTAGATACATTCGGTGTGAAGAATGCTATGTGCACAGCACTAGCGATTTTCTTCTAGAATATGCCGCCGCTCACACACATCTCATATCATCCTGCTAACGAAAGAAAATGCAATCATTAGCGCAATCCAAAGCAACCAGAATGTGTAATTTTATCTGCATTCTCAAACCTTGAGGAAAAAATTAAAACTTCTAGCTGCTACTCACCAAAAAACTAATTATTCATGCATTCATCCTCTGTACGTAGATACATTCGGTGTGAAGGATGCTATGTGCACAGCACTAGCGACTTTCTTCTAGAATATGTCGCCGCTCACACACATCTCTTGTCAACCTGCTAACGAAAGAAAATGCAATAATTAGCGCAATCCAAAGAAACCAGAATGTGTGATTTTATCTGTATTCTCAAACCATAATGAAAAAAATTAAAACTTCCAGCTGATACTTACCAAAAAACTAATTATTCATGCAGTCATCCTCTGTACGTAGATACATTCGGTGTGAAGAATGCTATGTGCACAGCACTAGCGATTTTCTTCAAGAATACTTCGCCGCTTCCACACATCTGTTGTCAACCTGCTAACGAAAGGAAAGGAAATCATTAGCGCACTCCAAAGCCACCAGAATGTGTAATTTTATCTGTATTCTTAAAGAACAATGAAAAAAATTTAAACAAAGTGCTGTTACTGCCCAAAAAAGTATTTGTTCACGCTGTCAACCCCTCTACGTAGATACATTCGGTGTTAAGAATGCTATGTGCACAGCACTAGCGATTTTCTTCTACAATATGTCGCCGCTCACACACATCTCTTATCAACCTGCTAACGAAAGAAAATGCAATCATTAGCGCAATCCTAAACAACCAGAATGTGTAATTTTATCTGCATTCTCAAACCTTGATGAAAAAAATTAAAACTTCCAGCTGTTACTTACCAAAATACTAACTATTCATGCAGTCATCCTCTGTACGTAGATACATTCGGTGTGAAGAATGCTATGTGCACAGCACTAGCGATTTTCTTCTAGAATATGTCGCCGCTCACACACATCTCTTGTCAACCTGCTAACGAAAGGAGAGGAAATCATTAGCGCACTCCAAATTCACCAGAATGTGTAATTTTATCTGTATTCTTAAAGTATAATGAAAAAAATTTAAACAAAGTGCTGTTACTGCCCCAAAAAACTAATTGTTCACGCTGTCAACCCCTCTACGTAGATACATTCGGTGTGAAGAATGCTATGTGCACAGCACTAGCGATTTTCTTCTAGAATATGTCGCCGCTCACACACATCTCTTGTCAACCTGCTAACGAAAGAAAATGCAATCATTAGCGCAACCCAAAGCAACCAGAATGTGTAATTTTATCTGTATTCTCAAACCATAGTGAAAAAAATTAAACTTCCAGCTGTTACTTACCAAAAAACTAATTATTCACTCAGTCATCCTCTGTACATAGATACATTCAATGTGAAGAATGCTATGTGCACAGCACTAGCGATTTTCTTCTAGAATGCTTCGTCGCTCCCACACATCTGTTGACAACCTGCTAACGAAAGGAAAGGAAATCATTAGCGCACTCCAAAGTCACCAGAATGTGTAATTTTATCTGTATTCTTAAAGTAGAATAAAAAAAATTTAAACAAAGTTCTGTTACTTCCCAAAAAAGTAATTGTTCACGCTGTCAACCCCTCTACGTAGATACATTCGGTGTGAAGAATGCTATGTGCACAGCACTAGCGACTTTCTTCTACAATATGTCGCCGCTCACACACATCCCTTATCAACCTTGCTAACGAAAGAAAATGCAATCATTAGCGCAATCCAAAGCAACCAGAATGTGTAATTTTTATCTGCATTCTCAAACCTTGATGAAAAAAATTAAAACTTCTAGCTGTTACTTACCAAGAAACTAATTATTCGTGCAGTCATCCTCTGTACGTAGATACATTCGGTGGTGAAGAATGCTATGTGCACAGCACTAGCGACTTTCTTCTAGAATATGTCGCCGCTCACACACATCTCTTGTCAACCTGCTAACGAAAGAAAATGCAATCACTAGCGCAATCCAAAGAAACCAGAATGTGTAATTTTATCTGTATTCTCAAATCATAATGAAAAAATTAAAACTTCCAGCTGTTACTTACCAAAAAACTAATTATTCATGCAGTCATCCTCCTGTACGTAGATACATTCGGTGTGAAGAATGCTATGTGCACAGCACTAGCTAATTTCTTCTAGAATACTTCGCCGCTCCCACACATCTGTTGTCAACCTGCTAACGAAAGGAAAGGAAATCATTAGCGCCACTCCAAAGTCACCAGAATGTTTAATTTTATCTGTAAGTTTAAAGTACAATGAAAAAATTTATACAAAGTGCTGTTACTGCCCAAAAAAACTAATTGTTCACGCTGTCACCCCTCTGCGTAGATACATTCGGTGTGAAAAATGCTATGTGCACAGCACTAGCGATTTTCTTCTAGAATATGTCGCCGCACACAGACATCTCTTGTCAACCTGCTAACGAAAGAAAATGCAATCATTAGCGCAATCGAAAGCAACTAGGATGTTCAATTCTATCTGTATTCTCAAACCATGATGAAAAACATTAAAACTTCCAGCTGTTACTTACCAAAAAACTAATTATTCATGCAGTCATCCACTGTACGTAGATACATTCGGTGTGAAGAATGCTATGTGCACAGCACTAGCGATTTTCTTCTAGAATACTTCGCCGGTCCCACACATCTGTTGTCAACCTGCTAACGAAAGGAGGAGGAAATCATTAGCGCACTCCAAATTCACCAGAAAGTGTAATATTATCTGTATTCTTAAAGTATAATGAATAAAATTTAAACAATGTGATGTTACTGCCCAAAAAACTAACTGTTCACGCTGTCAACCCCTCTACGTAGATACATTCGGTGTGAAGAATGCAATGTGCACAGCACTAGCGATTTTCTTCTAGAAAATGTCGCCCGCTCACACACATCTCTTGTCAACCTGCTAACGAAAAGAAAATGCAATCATTACCGCAATCCAAAGCAACCAGAATGTGTAATTTTATCTGTATTCTCAAACCATAATGAAAAAATTAAAACTTCCAGCTGTTACTTACCAAAAAACTAATTATTCATGCAGTCATCCTCTGTACGTAGATACATTCGGTGTGAAGAATGCTATGTGCACAGCACTAGCGATTTTCTGCTAGAATACTTCGCCGCTCCCACACTTCTGTTGTCAACCTGCTAACGAAAGGAAAGGAAATCATTAGCGCACTCCAAAGTCACCAGAATGTGTAATTTTATCTGTATTCTCAAACCATATGAAAAAATTAAAACTTCCAGCTGTTACTTATCAAAAAACTAATTATTCATGCAGTCATTATCTGTACGTAGATACATTCGGTGTGAAGAATGCTATGTGCACAGCACTAGCGATTTTCTTTTAGAATATGTTGCCGCTCACACACATCTCTTGTCAACCTGCTAACGAAAGAAAATGCAATCATTAGCGCAATCGAAACAACTAGGATGTGCAATTTTATCTGTATTCTCAAACCATGAGGAAAAAATTTAAAACTTCCAGCTGTTACTTACCAAAAACTAATTATTCATGCAGTCATCCTCTGTACGTAGATACATTCGGTGTGAAGAATGCTATGTGCACAGCACTAGCGATTTTCTTCTAGAATACTTCGCCGCTTCCACACATCTGTTGTCAACATGCTAACGAAAGGAAAGGAAATCATTAGCGCACCCAAAGTCACCACAATGTGTAATTTTATCTGTATTCTTAAAGACAATGAAAAAAATTTAAGCAAAGTACTGTTGCTGCCCAAAAAGTATTTGTTCACGCTGTCAACCCCTCTACGTAGATACATTCGGTGTTAAGAATGCTATGTGCACAGCACTAGCGATTTTCTTCTACAATATGTCGCCGCTCACACACATCTTTTATCAACCTGCTAACGAAAGGAAATGCAATCATTAGCGCAATCCAAAGCAACCAGAATGTGTAATTTTATCTGCATTCTCAAACCTTGATGAAAAAAATTAAACTTCCAGCTGTTACTTACCAAAAAACTAATTATTCATGCAGTCATCCTCTGTACGTAGATACATTTGGTGTCAAGAATGCTATGTGCACAGCACTAGCGATTTCCTTCTAGAATATGTCGCCGCTCACACACATCTCTTGTCAACCTGCTAACGAAAGGAGAGGAAATCATTAGCGCACTCCAAATTCACCAGAATGTGTAATTTTATCTGTATTCTTAAAGTATAATGAAAAAAATTTAAACAATGTGCTGTTACTGCCCAAAAAACTAATTGTTCACGCTGTCAACCACTCTACGTAGATACATTCGGTGTTAAGAATGCTATGTGCACAGCACTAGCGATTTTTTTCTAGAATATGTCGCCGCTCACACACATCTCTTGTCAACCTGCTAACGAAAGAAAATGCAATCATTAGCGCAATCCAAAGCAACCAGAATGTGTAATTTTATCTGTATTCTCAAACCATAATGAAAAAAATTAAAACTTCTAGCTGTTACTTACCAAAAAGCTAATTATTCATGCAGTAATCCTCTGTACGTAGATACATTCGGTGTGAAGAATGCTATGAGCACAGCACTAGCGATTTTCTTCTAGAATACTTCGCCGCTCCCACACATCTGTTGTCAACCTGCTAACGAAAGGAGAGGAAATCATTAGCGCACTCCAAAGTCACCAGAATGTGTAATATTATCTGTATTCTTAAAGTACAATGAAAAAAATTTATACAAAGTGCTGTTACTGCACAAAAAACAATTGTTCACGCTGTCAAACCCTCTACGTAGATACATTCGGTGTGAAGAACGCTATGTGCAACACACTAGCGATTTTCTTCTAGAATATGTCGCCGCTCACACACATCTCTTGTCAACCTGCTAACGAAAGGAAATGCAGTCATTAGCGCAATCGAAAGCAACCAGGATGTGTAATTTTATCTGTATTCTCAAACCATGATGAAAAAAATTGAAACTTCCAGCTGTTACTTACCAAAAAACTAATTATTCATGCAGTCATCCTCAGCACGTAGATACATTCGGTGTGAAGAATGCTATGTGCACAGCAATAGCGATTTTCATGTAGAATATGTCGCCGCTCACACACATTTCTTGTCAACCTGCTAACGAAAGAAAATGCAATCATTAGCGCAATCCAAAGCAACCAGAATGTGTATATTTATCTGTATTCTTAAAGTATAATGAAAAAAATTTAAACAAAGTGCTGTTACTGCCCAAAAAACTAATTGTTCACGCTGTCAACCCCTCTACGTAGATACATTCGGTGTGGAGAATGCTATGTGCAAAGCACTAGCGATTTTTTTCTAAAATATGTCGCCGCTCACACACATCTCTTGTCATCCTGCTAACGAAAGAAAATGCAATCATTAGCGCAATCCAAAGCAACCAGAATGTGTAATTTTATCTGAATTCTCAAACCATAATGAAAAAAATTGAAACTTCCAGCTGTTACTTACCACAAAACTATTTACTCATGCAGTCATCCTCTGTACGTAGATACATTCGGTGTGAAGAATGCTATGTGCACAGCACTAGCAATTTTCTTCTAGAATACTTCGCCGCTCCCACACATCTGTTGTCAAAAATGCTAACGAAAGGAAAGGAAATCATTAGCGCACTCCAAAGTCACCAGAATGTGTAATTTTAACTGTATTCTTAAAGTATAATGAAAAAAATTTAAACAAAGTGCTGTTAATGCCCAAAAAACCAATTGTTCACGCTGTCAACCCCTCTACGTAGATACATTCGGCGTGATGAATGCTATGTGCACTGCACTAGCTATTTTCTTCTAGAATATGTCGCCGCTCACACACATTTCTTGTCAACCTGCTAACGAAAGAAAATGCAATCATTAGCGCAATCCAAAGCAACCAGAATGTGTAAATTTATCTGTATTCTCAAACCATAATGAAAAAAATTAAAACTTCCAGCTGTTACTTACCAAAAAACAAATTATTCATGCAGTCATCCTCTGTACGTAGATACATTCGGTGTGAAGAGTGCTATGTGCACAGCACTAGCGATTTCTTCTAGAATACTTCGCCGCTCCCACACATCTGTTGTCAACCAGCTAACGAAACGAAAGGAAATCATTAGCGCATTCCAAAGTCACCAGAATGTGTAATTTTATCTGTATTCTTAAAGTATAATGAAAAAAATTTAAACAATGTGCTGTTACTGCCCATAAAACTAATTGTTCACGCTGTCAACCACTCTACGTAGATACATTCGGTGTTAAGAATGCTATGTGCACAGCACTAGCGATTTTTTTCTAGAATATGTCGCCGCTCACACACATCTCTTGTCAACCTGCTAACGAAAGAAAATGCAATCATTAGCGCAATCCAAAGCAACCAGAATGTGTAATTTTATCTGTATTCTCAAACCATAATGAAAAAAATTAAAACTTCTAGCTGTTACTTACCAAAAAGCTAATTATTCATGCAGTAATCCTCTGTACGTAGATACATTCGGTGTGAAGAATGCTATGAGCACAGCACTAGCGATTTTCTTCTAGAATACTTCGCCGCTCCCACACATCTGTTGTCAACCTGCTAACGAAAGGAGAGGAAATCATTAGCGCACTCCAAAGTCACCAGAATGTGTAATATTATCTGTATTCTTAAAGTACAATGAAAAAAATTTATACAAAGTGCTGTTTATGCACAAAAAAAAATTGTTCACGCTGTCAAACCCTCTACGTAGATACATTCGGTGTGAAGAACGCTATGTGCAACACACTAGCGATTTTCTTCTAGAATATGTCGCCGCTCACACACATCTCTTGTCAACCTGCTAACGAAAGGAAATGCAGTCATTAGCGCAATCGAAAGCAACCAGGATGTGTAATTTTATCTGTATTCTCAAACCATGATGAAAAAAATTGAAACTTCCAGCTGTTACTTACCAAAAAACTAATTATTCATGCAGTCATCCTCAGCACGTAGATACATTCGGTGTGAAGAATGCTATGTGCACAGCAATAGCGATTTTCATGTAGAATATGTCGCCGCTCACACACATTTCTTGTCAACCTGCTAACGAAAGAAAATGCAATCATTAGCGCAATCCAAAGCAACCAGAATGTGTATATTTATCTGTATTCTTAAAGTATAATGAAAAAAATTTAAACAAAGTGCTGTTACTGCCCAAAAAACTAATTGTTCACGCTGTCAACCCCTCTACGTAGATACATTCGGTGTGGAGAATGCTATGTGCAAAGCACTAGCGATTTTTTTCTAAAATATGTCGCCGCTCACACACATCTCTTGTCAACCTGCTAACGAAAGAAAATGCAATCATTAGCGCAATCCAAAGCAACCAGAATGTGTAATTTTATCTGAATTCTCAAACCATAATGAAAAAAATTGAAACTTCCAGCTGTTACTTACCACAAAACTATTTATTCATGCAGTCATCCTCTGTACGTAGATACATTCGGTGTGAAGAATGCTATGTGCACAGCACTAGCGATTTTCTTCTAGAATACTTCGCCGCTCCCACACATCTGTTGTCAAAAATGCTAACGAAAGGAAAGGAAATCATTAGCGCACTCCAAAGTCACCAGAATGTGTAATTTTAACTGTATTCTTAAAGTATAATGAAAAAAATTTAAACAAAGTGCTGTTAATGCCCAAAAAACCAATTGTTCACGCTGTCAACCCCTTTACGTAGATACATTCGGCGTGATGAATGCTATGTGCACTGCACTAGCTATTTTCTTCTAGAATATGTCGCCGCTCACACACATTTCTTGTCAACCTGCTAACGAAAGAAAATGCAATCATTAGCGCAATCCAAAGCAACCAGAATGTGTAAATTTATCTGTATTCTCAAACCATAATGAAAAAAATTAAAACTTCCAGCTGTTACTTACCAAAAAACAAATTATTCATGCAGTCATCCTCTGTACGTAGATACATTCGGTGTGAAGAGTGCTATGTGCACAGCACTAGCGATTTCTTCTAGAATACTTCGCCGCTCCCACACATCTGTTGTCAACCAGCTAACGAAACGAAAGGAAATCATTAGCGCATTCCAAAGTCACCAGAATGTGTAATTTTATCTGTATTCTTAAAGTATAATGAAAAAAATTTATACAAAGTGCTGTTACTGCCCAAAATACAATTGTTCACGCTGTCAACCCCTCTACGTAGATACATTCGGTGTGAAGAATGGTATGTGCAAAGCACTAGCGATTTTTTTCTAAAATAGGTCGCCGCCCACACACATGTCTTGTCAACCTGCTAACGAACGAAAATGCAATCATTAGCGCAATCCAAAGCAACCAGAATGTGTAATTTTATCTGTATTCTCAAACCATAATGAAAAAAATTAAAACTTCCAGCTGTTACTTACCAAAAAACTAATTATTCATGCAGTCATCCTCTGTACGTAGATACATTCGGTGTGAAGAATGCTATGTGCACAGCACTAGCGATTTTCTTCTAGAATACTTCGCCGCTCCCACACATCTGTTGTCAAAAATGCTAACGAAAGGAAAGGAAATCATTAGCGCACTCCAAAGTCACCAGAATGTGTAATTTTAACTGTATTCTTAAAGTATAATGAAAAAAATTTAAACAAAGTGCTGTTAATGCCCAAAAAACCAATTGTTCACGCTGTCAACCCCTCTACGTAGATACATTCGGCGTGAAGAATGCTATGTGCACAGCACTAGCTACTTTCTTGTAGAATATGTCGCCGCTCACACACATCTCTTGTCAACCTGCTAACGAGAGAAAATACAATCATTAGCGCAATCCAAAGCAACCAGAATGTGTAATTTTATCTGTATTCTCAAACCATAATGAAAGAAATAAGAACTTCGAGCTGTTACTTACCAAAAAACTAATTATTCATGCAGTCATCCTCTGTACGAAGATACATTCGGTGTGAAGAATGCTATGTGCACAGCACTAGCGATTTTCTTCTACAATATGTCGCCGCTCACACACATCCCTTATCAACCTGCAAACGAAAGAAAATGCAATCATTAGCGCAATCCAAAGCAACCAGAATGTGTAATTTTATCTGTATTCTTAAACCTTGATGAAAAAAATTAAAACGTCTAGCTGTTACTTACCAAAAAACTAATTATTCATGCAGTCATCCTCTGTACGTAGATACATTCGGTGTGAAGAATGCTATGTGCACAGCACTAGCGACTTTCTTCTAGAATATGTCGCCGCTCACACACATCTCTTGTCAACCTGCTAACGAAAGAAAATGCAATCAGTAGCGCAATCCAAAGAAACCAGAATGTGTAATTTTATCTGTATTCTCAAACCATAATGAAAAAAATTAAAACTTCCAGCTGTTACTTACCAAAAAACTAATTATTCATGCAGTCATCATCTGTGCGTAGATACATTCGGTGTGAAGAATGCTATGTGCACAGCACTAGCGATTTCCTTCTAGAATATGTCGCCGCACACACACATCTCTTGTCAACCTGCTAACGAAAGAAAATGCAATCATTAGCGCAATCGAAAGCAACTAGGATGTTCAATTCTATCTGTATTCTCATACCATGATGAAAAAAATTAAAACTTCCAGCTGTTACTTACCAAAAAACTAATTATTCATGCAGTCATCCACTGTACGTAGATACATTCGGTGTGAAGAATGCTATGTGCACAGCACTAGCGATTTTCTTCTAGAATACTTCACCGGTCCCACACATCTGTTGTCAACCTGCTAACGAAAGGAGAGGAAATCATTAGCGCACTCCAAAGTCACCAGAATGTGTAATTTTATCTGTATCCTCAAACCATAATGAAAAAATGAAAACTTCCAGCTGTTACTTATCAAAAAACTAATTATTCACGCAGTCATCCTCTGTACGTAGATACATTCGGTGTGAAGAATGCTATGTGCACAGCACTAGCGATTTTCTTTTAGAATATGTCGCCGCTCACACACATCTCTTGTCAACCTGCTAACGAAAGAAAATGCAATCATTAGCGCAATCGAAAGCAACTAGGATGTGCAATTTTATCTGTATTCTCAAACCATGATGAAAAAAATTAAAACTTCCAGCTGTTACTTACCAAAAACTAATTATTCATGCAGTCATCTTCTGTACGTAGATACATTCGGTGTGAAGAATGCTATGTGCACAGCACTAGCGATTTTCTTCTAGAATACTTCGCCGCTTCCACACATCTGTTGTCAACCTGCTAACGAAAGGAAAGGAAATCATTAGCGCACTCCAAAGTCACCAGAATGTGTAATTTTATCTGTATTCTTAAAGACAATGAAAAAAATTTAAACAAAGTGCTGTTGCTGCCCAAAAAAGTATTTGTTCACGCTGTCAACCCCTCTACGTAGATACATTCGGTGTTAAGAATGCTATGTGCACAGCACTAGCGATTTTCTTCTACAATATGTCGCCGCTCACACACATCTTTTATCAACCTGCTAAAGAAAGAAAATGCAATCATTAGCGCAATCCAAAGCAACCAGAATGTGTAATTTTATCTGCATTCTCAAACCATAATGAAAAAAATTAAAACTTCCAGCTGTTACTTACCAAAAAGCTAATTATTCATGCAGTCATCCTCTGTACGTAGATTCATTCGGTGTGAAGAATGCTATGAGCACAGCACTAGCGTTTTTCTTCTAGAATACTTCGCCGCTCCCACAAATCCGTTGTCAACCTGCTAACGAACGGAGAGGAAATCATTAGCGCACTCCAAAGTCACCAGAATGTGCAATTTTATCTCTATTCTTAAAGTACAATGAAAAAAAGTTATACAAAGTGCTGTTACTGCCCAAAAAACAATTGTTCACGCTGTCAAACTCTCTACGTAGATACATTCGGTGTGAAGAATGCTATGTGCACAGCACTAGCTATTTTCTTGTAGAATATGTCGCCGCTCACACACATCTCTTGTCAACCTGCTAACGAGAGAAAATACAATCATTAGCGCAATCCAAAGCAACAAGAATGTGTAATTTTATCTGCATTCTCAAACCTTGATGAAAAAAATTAAAACTTCCAGCTGTTACTTACCAAAAAACTAATTATTCATGCAGTCATCCTCTGCACGTAGATACATTCGGTGTGTAGAATGCGATGTGCACAGCAATAGAGATTTTCTTGTAGAATATGTCGCCGCTCACACACATTTCTTGTCAACCTGCTAACGAAAGAAAATGCAATCATTAGCGCAATACGAAGCAACCAGAATGTGTAAATTTATCTGTATTCTCAAACCATTATGAAAAAAATTAAAACTTGCAGCTGTTACTTACCAAAAAACAAATTATTCATGCAGTCATCCTCTGTACGTAGATACATTCGGTGTGAAGAGTGCTATGTGCACAGCACTAGCGATTTCATCTAGAAAACTTCGCCGCTCCCACACATCTGTTGTCAACCAGCTAACGAAACGAAAGGAAATCATTAGCGCATTCCAAAGTCACCAGAATGTGTAATTTTATCTGTATTCTTAAAGTATATTGAAAAAAAATAAACAAAGTGCTGTAACTGCCCCAAAAACTAATTGTTCACGCTGTCAACCCCTCTACGTAGATACATTCGGTGTGAAGAATGCTATGTGCACAGCACTAGCGATTTTTTTCTAAAATATGTCGCCGCTCACACACATGTCTTGTCAACCTGCTAACGAACGAAAATGCAATCATTAGCGCAATCCAAAGCAACCAGAATGTGTAATTTTATCTGTATTCTCAAACCATAATGAAAAAAATTAAAACTTCCAGCTGTTACTTACCAAAAAACTAATTATTCATGCAGTCATCCTCTGCACGTAGATACATTCGGTGTGTAGAATGCGATGTGCACAGCAATAGCGATTTTCTTCTAGAATATGTCGCCGCTCCCACACATCTGTTGTCAACCTGCTAACGAAAGAAAATGCAATCATTAGCGCAATCCACAGCAACCAGAATGTGTAATTTTATCTGTATTCTATAAGTATAATGAAAAAAATTTAAACAAAGTGCTGTTACTGCCCAAAAAACTAATTGTTCACGCTGTCAACTCCTCTACGTAGATACATTCGGTGTGAAGAATGCTATGTGCACAGCACTTGCGATTTTCTTCTAGAATATGTCGCCGCTCACACACATCTCTTGTCAACCTGCTAACGAACGAAAATGCAATCATTAGCGCAATCCAAAGCAACCAGAATGTGTAATTTTATTTCTCTTCTCAAACCATAATGAAAAAAATTAAAACTTCCAGGTGTTAGTTAACAAAAAACTATTTATTCATGCAGTCATCCTCTGTACGTAGATACATTCGTTGTGAAGAATGCTATGTGCACAGCACTAGCGATTTTCTTCTAGAATATGTCGCCGCCCACACACATCTCTTGCCAACCTGCTAACGAAAGAAAATGCAATCATTGGCGCAATCCACAGCAACCAGAATGTGTAATTTTATCTGTATTCTCAAACCATAATGAAATAAATTAAAACTTACATCTGCACCTTACCAAAAGACTAATTATTCATGCAGTCATCCTCGGTACGTAGATATATTCGGTGTGAAGAATGCTATGTGCACAGCACTTGCGATTTTCTTCTAGAATATATCGCCGCTCACACACATCTCTTGTCAACCTGCTACGAAATAAAATGCAATCATTAGCGCAATCCAAAGCAACCAGAATGTGTAATTTTTACTGTTTTCTTAAAGTATAATGAAAAAAATTAAAACTTCCAGCTGTTACTTACCAAAAAACTAATTATTCATGCAGTCATCCTCTGTACGTAGATATATTCGGTGTGAAGAATGCTATGTGCACAGCACTAGCGATTTTCTTATAGAATACTTCGCCGCTCCCACACATCTGTTGTCAACCTGCTAACGAAAGGAAAGGAAATCATTAGCGCAATCCACAGCAACCAGAATGTGTAATTTTATCTGTATTCTCAAACCATAATGAAAAAAATTAAAACATCCAGCTGTTACTTACCAAAAAACTAATTATTCAGGCGGTCATCCTCTGTACGTAGATACATTCGGTGTGAAGAATGCTATGTGCACAGCACTAGCGATTTTCTTCTAGAATATGTCGCCGCTCACACACATCTCTTGTTAACCTGCTAACGAAAGAAAATGCAATCATTAGCGCAATCCAAAGCAACCAGAATGTGTAATTTTATTTCTATTCTCAAACCATAATGAAAAAAATTAGAACTTCCAGCTGTTACTTACCAAAAAACTATTTATTCATGCAGTCATCCTCTGTACGTAGATACATTCGTTGTGAAGAATGCTATGTGCACAGCACTAGCGATTTTCTTCTAGAATATGGCGCTGCTCACACACATCTCCTGTCAACCTGCTATCGAAGGAAATTGCAATCATTAGCACAATCCAAAGCAACCAGAATGTGTAATTTTATCTGTTTTCTTAAAGTATAATGAAAAAAATTAAAACTTCCAGCTGTTATTTACCAAAAAACTAATTATTTATGCAGTCATCCTCTGTACGTAGATATATTCGGTGTGAAGGATGCTATGTGCACAGCACTAGCGATTTTCTTCTAGAATACTTCGCCGCTCCCACACATCTGTTGTCAACCTGCTAACGAAAGGAAAGGAAATCATTAGCGCACTCCAAAGTCACCAGAATGCGTAATTTTATCTGTATTCTTAAAGTATAATGAAAAAAATTTAAACAAAGTGCTGTTACTGCCCAAAAAACTAATTGTACACGCTGTCAACCCCTCTACGTAGATACATTCGGTGAGAAGAATACTATGTGCACAGCACTAGCGATTTTCTTCTAGAATATGTCGCCGCTCACACGCATCTCTTGTCAACCTGCTAACGAAATAAAATGCAATCATTAGCGCAATCCAAAGCAACCAGAATGTGTAATTTTATCTGTATTCTCAAACCATAATGAAAAAAATTAAAACTTCCAGCTGTTACTTACCAAAAAACTAATTATTTATGCAGTCATCCTCTGTACGTAGATACATTCGGTGTAAAGAATGCTATGTGCACAGCACTAGCGATTTTCTTCTAGAATATGTCGCCGCTCCCACACATCTGTTGTCAACATGCTAACGAAAGGAAAGGAAATCATTAGCGAACTCCAAAGTCACCAGAATGCGAAATTTTATCTGTATTATTAAAGTATAATGAAAAAAATTTAAACGAAGTGCTGTTACTGTCCAAAAGACTAATTGTTCACCCTGTCAACTCCTCTACGTAGATACGTTCGGTGAGAAGAATGCTATGTGCACAGCACTAGCGAATTTCCTCTAGAATATGTCGCCGCTCCCACACATCTGTTGTCAACCTGCTAACGAAAGAAAATGCAATCATTAGCGCAATCCAAAGCAACCAGAATGTGTAATTTTATCTGTATTCTTAAAGTATAATGAAAAAAATTTAAACAAAGTGCTGTTACTGCCCAAAAAACTAATTGTTCATGCTGTCAGCCCCTGTACGTAGATACATTCGGTGAGAAGAATGCTATGTGCACAGCACTAGCGATCTTCTTGTAGAATATGTCGCCGCTCACACACATCTCTTGTCAACCTGCTAACGAAAGAAAATGCAATCATTAGCGCAATCCAAAACAACCAGAATGTGTAATTGTATCTGTATTCTCAAAACATAATGAAAAAAATTAAAACTTCCAGCTGTTAATTACCAAAAAACTAATTATTCATGCAGTCATCCTCTGTACGTAGATACATTCGGTGTGATGAATGCTATGTGCACAGCACTAGCGATTTTCTTGTAGAATATGTCGCCGCTCTTACACATCTGTTGTCAACCTGCTAACGAAAGGAAAGGAAATCATTAGCGCACTCCAAAGTCACCAGAATGTGTAATATTATCTGCATTCTTAAAGTATTACGAAAAAAATTTAAACAAAGTGCTGTTACTGCCCAAAAAAAGATTTTTCACGCTGTCAACCACTCTTCGTAGATAGATTCGATGTGAAGAATGCTATGTGCACAGCACTAACGATTTCTTTGTAGAATATGTCGCCGCTCCCACACATCTGTTCTTAAGCTGCTAACGAAAGGAAAGGAAATCATTAGCTCACTCCAAAGTAACCAGAATTTTTAATATTATCTGCATTCTTAAAGTATAATGAAAAAAATTTAAACAAAGTGCTGTTACTGCCCAAAAAACTAATTGTTCACGCTGTCAGCCCCTCTACGTAGATACATTCGGTGAGAAGAATGCTATGTGCACAGCACTAGCGATCTTCTTGTAGAACATGTCGTGGCTCACACACATCTCTTGTCAATCTGCTAACGAAAGAAAATGCAATCATTAGCGCAATCCAAAGCAACCAGAATGTGTACTTTTATCTGTATTCTCTAACCATAATGAAAAAAATTAAAACTTCCATCTGTTACTTACCAAAAAACGAATTATTCATGCAGTCATCCTCTGTACGTAGATACATTCGGCGTGAAGAATGCTATGTGGACAGCACTAGCGATTTTCTTCTAGAATATGTCGCCGCTCCCACACATCTGTTGTCAACCTGCTAACGAAAGGAAAGGAAATCATTAGCGCACTCCAAAGTCACCAGAATGTGTAATTTTATCTTTATTCTTAAAGTATAATGAAAAAAATTTCAACAAAGTGCTGTTACTGCCCAAAAAAAATTGTTCACGCTGTCAACCCCTCTTCGTACATACATTCGGTGAGAAGAATGCTATGTGCACAGCACTAGAGATCTTCTTATAGAATATGTCGCCGCTCACACACATCTCTTGTCAACCTGCTAACGAAATAAAATGCAATCATTAGCGCAATCCAAAGCAAACAGAATGTGTAATTTTATTAGTATTCTCAAACCATAATGAAAAAAATTAAAACTTCCAGCTGTTACTTACCAAAAATCTAATTTTTCATGCAGTCATCCTCTGTACATAGATACATTCGGTGTGAAGAATGCTATGTGCACAGCACTAGCGATTTTCTTCTAGAATATGTCGCCGCTCACACACATCTCTTGTCAACCTGCTAACGAAAGAAAATGCAATCATTATCGCAATCCATAGCAACCAGAATGTGTAATTTTATTTCCATTCTCAAACCATAATGAAAAAAATTAAAACTTCCAGGTGTTACTTACCAAAAAACTATTTATTCATGCAGTCATCCTCTGTACGTAGATACATTCGTTGTGAAGAATGCTATGTGCACAGCACTAGTGACTTTCTTCTAGAATACTTCGCCGCTCCCACACATCTGTTGTCAACCTGCTAACGAAAGGAAGGGAAATCATTAGCGCACTCCAAAGTCGCCAGAATGTATAATTTTATCTGTATTCTTAAAGTATAATGAAAAAAATTTAAGCAAATTGCTGTTACTGCCCAAAAAACTAATTGTTCACGCTGTCAACCCCTCTACTTAGATACATTCCGTGAGAAGAATGCTATGTGCACAGCACTAGCGATTTTCTTGTAGTATATGTCGCCGCTCACACACATCTCTTGTCAACCTGCTAACGAAAGAAAATGCAATCATTAGCGCACTCCAAAGCAACCAGAATGTGTTATTTTATCTGTATTCACAAGCCATAATGAAAAAATTAAAACATCCAGCTGTTACTTACCAAAATACTAATTATTCATGCAGTCATCCTCTGTACGTAGATACATTCGGTGTGAAGAATAATATGTGCACAGCACTAGCGATTTTTTTGTAGAATATGTCGCCGCTCCCACACATCTGTTCTTAACCTGCTAACGAAAGGAAAGGAACTCATTAGCGCACACTAAAGTCACCAGAATTTTTAATTTTATCTGTATTCTTAAAGTATAATGAAAAAAATTTAAGCAAAGTGCTGTTACTGCCCAAAAAACTAATTGTTCACGCTGTCAACCCCTCTACGTAGATACATTCGGTGAGAAGAATGCTATGTGCACACCACTAGCGATTTTCTTCTAGAATATGTCGCCGCTCACACACATCTCTTGTCAACCTGCTAAGGAAAGAAAATGCAATAATTATCGCAATCCAAAGCAACCAGAATGTGTAATTTTATCTGAATTCTCAAACCATAACGAAAAAATTAAAACTTCCAGCTGTTACTTACCAAAAAACTAATTATTCATGCAGTCGTCCTCTGTACGTAGATACATTCGGTGTGAAGATTAATATGTGCACAGCACTAGCGATGTTTGTAGAATATGTCGCCGCTCCCACACATCTGTTCTTAACCTGCTAACGAAAGGAAAGGAAATCATTAGCGCACTCCAAAGTCACCAGAATTTTTAATTTTATCTGTATTCTTAAAGTATAATGAAAAAAATTTAAGCAAAGTGCTGTTACTGCCCAAAAAACTAATTGTTCACGCTGTCAACCCCTCTACGTAGATACATTCGGTGAGAAGAATGCTATGTGCACACCACTAGCGATTTTCTTCTAGAATATGTCGCCGCTCACACACATCTCTTGTCAACCTGCTAAGGAAAGAAAATGCAATCATTAGCGCACTCCAAAGCAACCAGAATGTGTTATTTTATCTGTATTCTCAAGCCATAATGAAAAAATTAAAACTTCCAGCTGTTACTTACCAAAAAACTAATTATTCATGCAGTCATCCTCTGTACGTAGATACATTCGGTGAGAAGAATGCTATGTGCACAGCACTAGCGATTTTCTTCTAGAAAATGTCGCCGCTCACACACATCTCTTGTCAACCTGCTAACGAAAGAAAATGCAATCATTAGCGCACTCCAAAGCAACCAGAATGTGTTATTTTATCTGTATTCACAAGCCATAATGAAAAAATTAAAACATCCAGCTGTTACTTACCAAAATACTAATTATTCATGCAGTCATCCTCTGTACGTAGATACATTCGGTGTGAAGAATAATATGTGCACAGCACTAGCGATTTTTTTGTAGAATATGTCGCCGCTCCCACACATCTGTTCTTAACCTGCTAACGAAAGGAAAGGAACTCATTAGCGCACACTAAAGTCACCAGAATTTTTAATTTTATCTGTATTCTTAAAGTATAATGAAAAAAATTTAAGCAAAGTGCTGTTACTGCCCAAAAAACTAATTGTTCACGCTGTCAACCCCTCTACGTAGATACATTCGGTGAGAAGAATGCTATGTGCACACCACTAGCGATTTTCTTCTAGAATATGTCGCCGCTCACACACATCTCTTGTCAACCTGCTAACGAAAGAAAATGCAATAATTATCGCAATCCAAAGCAACCAGAATGTGTAATTTTATCTGAATTCTCAAACCATAACGAAAAAATTAAAACTTCCAGCTGTTACTTACCAAAAAACTAATTATTCATGCAGTCGTCCTCTGTACGTAGATACATTCGGTGTGAAGATTAATATGTGCACAGCACTAGCGATGTTTGTAGAATATGTCGCCGCTCCCACACATCTGTTCTTAACCTGCTAACGAAAGGAAAGGAAATCATTAGCGCACTCCAAAGTCACCAGAATTTTTAATTTTATCTGTATTCTTAAAGTATAATGAAAAAAATTTAAGCAAAGTGCTGTTACTGCCCAAAAAACTAATTGTTCACGCTGTCAACCCCTCTACGTAGATACATTCGGTGAGAAGAATTCTATGCGCACAGCACTAGCGATCTTCTTGTAGAATATGTTGCCGCTCACACACATCTCTAGTCAACCTGCTAACGAAAGAAAATGCAATCATTAGCGCAATCCAAAGCAACCAGAATATGGAATTTTATCTGTATCCTCAAACCATAATGTAAAAAATTAAAACTTCCAGCTGTTACTTCCCAAAAAACTAATTATTCATGCAGTCATCCTCTGTACGTAGATACATTCGGTGAGAAGAATGCTATGTGCACAGCACTAGCGATTTACTTCCAGAGTATGTCGCCGCTCACACACATCTCTTGTCAACCTGCTAACGAAAGAAAATGCAATCATTAGCGCAATCCAAAGCAACCAGAATGTGTAATTTTATCTGCATTCTCAAACCATAATGAAAAAATTAAAACTTCCAGCTGTTACTTACCAAAAAACTAATTATTCATGCAGTCATCCTCTGTACGTAGATACATTCGGTGTGAAGAATAATATGTGCACAGCACTAGCGATTTTTTTGTAGAATATGTCGCCGCTCCCACACATCTGTTCTTAACCTGCTAACGAAAGGAAAGGAAATCATTAGCGCACTCCAAAGTCACCAGAATTTTTAAATTTATCTGTATTCTTAAAGTATAATGAAAAAATTTAAGCCAAGTGCTGTTACTGCCCAAAAAACTAATTGTTCACGCTGTCAACCCCTCTACGTGGATACATTCGGTGAGAAGAATTCTATGCGCACAGCACTAGCGATCTTCTTGTAGAATATGTTGCCGCTCACACACATCTCTCGTCAACCAGCGAACGAAAGAAAATGCAATCATTAGCGCAATCCAAAGCAACCAGAATATGTAATTTTATCTGTATCCTCAAACCATAATGAAAAAAATTAAAACTTGCAGCTGTTACTTACCAAAAAACTAATTATTCATGCAGTCATCCTCTGTACGTAGATACATTCGGTGAGAAGAGTGCTATGTGCACAGCACTGGCGATTTTCTTCTAGAATATGTCGCCGCTCACACACATCTCTTGTCAACCTGCTAACGAAAGAAAATGCAATCATTAGCGCAATCCAAAGCAACCAGAATGTGTAATTTTATCTGCATTCTCAAACCATAATGAAAAAATTAAAACTTCCAGCTGTTACTTACCAAAAAACTAATTATTCAAGCAGTCATCCTCTGTACGTAGATACATTCGGTGTGAAGAATAATAGGTGCACAGCACTAGCGATTTTTGTAGAATATGTCGCCGCTCCCACACATCTGTTCTTAACCTGCTAACGAAAGGAAAGGAAATCATTAGCGCACTCCAAAGTCACCAGAATTTTTAATTTTAGCTGTATTCTTAAAGTATAATGAAAAAAATTTAAGCAAAGTGCTGTTACTGCCCAAAAAACTAATTGTTCACGCTGTCAACCCCTCTACGTGGATACATTCGGTGAGAAGAATTCTATGCGCACAGCACTAGCGATCTTCTTGTAGAATATGTTGCCGCTCACACACATCTCTCGTCAACCAGCGAACGAAAGAAAATGCAATCATTAGCGCAATCCAAAGCAACCAGAATATGTAATTTTATCTGTATCCTCAAACCATAATGAAAAAAATTAAAACTTGCAGCTGTTACTTACCAAAAAACTAATTATTCATGCAGTCATCCTCTGTACGTAGATACATTCGGTGAGAAGAGTGCTATGTGCACAGCACTGGCGATTTTCTTCTAGAATATGTCGCCGCTCACACACATCTCTTGTCAACCTGCTAACGAAAGAAAATGCAATCATTAGCGCAATCCAAAGCAACCAGAATGTGTAATTTTATCTGCATTCTCTACCCATAATGAAAAAATTAAAACTTCCAAGTGTTACTTACCAAAAAACTAATTATTCATGCAGTCATCCTCTGTACGTAGATACATTCGGTGTGAAGAATAATATGTGCACAGCACTAGCGATTTTTTTGTAGAATATGTCGCCGCTCCCACACATCTGTTCTTAACCTGCTAACGAAAGGAAAGGAAATCATTAGCGCACTCCAAAGTCACCAGAATTTTTAAATTTATCTGTATTCTTAAATTAAAATGATAAAAATTTATGCAAAGTGCTGTTACTGCCCAAAAAACTAGTTGTTCACGCTGTCAACCCCTCTACGTAGATACATTCGGTGAGAAGATTTCTATGTGCACAGCACTAGCGATTTTCTTGAAGAATATGTCGCCGCTCATACACATCTCTAGGCAACCTGCTAACGAAAGAAAATGCAATCATTAGCGCAATCCAAAGCAACCAGAATGTGTAATTTTATCTGTATTCTCGAACCATAATGAAAAAAATTAAAACTTCCAGCTTTTACTTACCAAAAAACTAATTATTCATGCAGTCATCCTCTGTACGTAGATACATTCGGTGTGAAGAATGCTATGTGCACAGCACTAGCGATTTTCTTGTAGAATATGTCCCCGCTCCCACACATCTGTTGTCAACCTGCTAACGAAAGGAAAGGAAATCATTAGCGCACTCCAAAGTCACGAGAATGTGTAATTTTATCTGTATTCTTAAAGTATAATGAAAAAAATGTAAACAAAGTGCTGTTATTGCCCAAAAAAACAATTGTTCACGCTGTCAACCCCTCTACGTACATACATTCGGTGTGAAGAATGCTATGTGCACAGCACTAGCGATTTTCTTGTAGAATATGTCGCCGCTCACACACATCTCTAGTCAACCTGCTAACGAAAGAAAATGCAATCATTAGCGCAATCCAAGGCAACCAGAATATGTAATTTTATCTGTATCCTCAAACCATAATGAAAAAAATTAAAACTTCCAGCTGTTACTTACCAAAAAACTAATTATTCATGCAGTCATCATCTGTACGTAGATACATTCGGTGAGAAGAATGCTATGTGCACAGCACTAGCGATTTTCTTCTAGAATATGTCGCCGCTCACACACATCTCTTGTCAACCTGCTAACGAAAGAAAATGCAATCATTAGCGCAATCCAAAGCAACCAGAATGTGTAATTTTATCTGCATTCTCAAACCATAATGAAAAAATTAAAACTTCCAGCTGTTACTTACCAAAAAACTAATTATTCATGCATTCATCCTCTGTACGTAGATACATTCGGTGTGAAGAATAATATGTGCACAGCACTAGCGATTTTTTTGTAGAGTATGTCGCCGCTCCCACACATCTGTTCTTAACCTGCTAACGAAAGGAAAGGAAATCATTAGCGCACTCCAAAGTCACCAGAATTTTTAAATTTATCGGTATTCTTAAAGTATAATGAAAAAAATGTAAGCAAAGTGCTGTTACTGCCCAAAAAAACAATTGTTCACGCTGTCAACCCCTCTACGTAGATACATTCGGTGAGAAGAATTCTATGTGCACAGCACTAGCGATTTTCTTGTAGAATATGTCGCCGCTCATAAACATCTCTAGTCAACCTGCTAACGAAAGAAAATGCAATCATTAGCGCACTCCAAAGCAACCAGATTTTGTAATTTTATCTGTATTCTCGAACCATAATGAAAAAAATTAAAACTTCCAGCTTTTACTTACCAAAAAACTAATTATTCATGCAGTCATCCTCTGTACGTAGATACATTCGGTGAGAAGAATGCTATGTGCACAGCACTAGCGATTTTCTTCTAGAATATGTCGCCGCTCACACACATCTTTTGTCAACCTGCTACCGAAAGAAAATGCAATCATTAGCGCAATCCAAAGCAATCAGAATGTGTAATTTTATCTGCATTTTTTAACCATAATGAAAAAATTAAAACTTCCAGCTGTTACTTACCAAAAAACTAATTATTCATGCAGTCATCCTCTGTACGTAGATACATTCGGTGTGAAGAATCATAGGTGCACAGCACTAGCGATTTTTGTAGAATATGTCGCCGCTCCCACACATCTGTTCTTAACCTGCTAACGAAAGGAAAGGAAATCATTAGCGCACTCCAAAGTCACCAGAATTTTTAATTTTAGCTGTATTCTTCACGTATAATGAAAAAAATTTAAGCAAAGTGCTGTTACTGCCCAAGAAACTAATTGTTCACGCTGTCAACCCCTCTACGTGGATACATTCGGTGAGAAGAATTCTATGCGCACAGCACTAGCGATCTTCTTGTAGAATATGTTGCCGCTCACACACATCTCTAGTCAACCTGCTAACGAAAGAAAATGCAATCATTAGCGCAATCCAAAGCAACCAGAATATGTAATTTTATCTGTATCCTCAAACCATAATGAAAAAAATTAAAATTTCCAGCCGTTACTTACCAAGAAACTAATTATTCATGCAGTCATCCTTTGTACGTAGATACATTCGGTGAGAAGAATGCTATGTGCACAGCACTGGCGATTTTCTTCTAGAATATGTCGCCGCTCACACACATCTGTTCTTAAACTGCTAACGAAAGGAAAGGAAATCATTAGCGCACTCCAAAGTCACCAGAATTTTTAAACTTATCTGTATTCTTAAAGTAAAATGAAAAAAATTTATGCAAAGTGCTGTTACTGCCCAAAAAACTAGTTGTTCACGCTGTCAACCCCTCTACGTAGATACATTCGGTGAGAAGATTTCTATGTGCACAGCACTAGCGATTTTCTTGTAGAATATGTCGCCGCTCATACACATCTCTAGGCAACCTGCTAACGAAAGAAAATGCAATCATTAGCGCAATCCAAAGCAACCAGAATGTGTAATTTTATCTGTATTCTCGAACCATAATGAAAAAAATTAAAACTTCCAGCTTTTACTTACCAAAAAACTAATTATTCATGCAGTCATCCTCTGTACGTAGATACATTCGGTGTGAAGAATGCTATGTGCACAGCACTAGCGATTTTCTTGTAGAATATGTCCCCGCTCCCACACATCTGTTGTCAACCTGCTAACGAAAGGAAAGGAAATCATTAGCGCACTCCAAAGTCACGAGAATGAGTAATTTTATCTGTATTCTTAAAGTATAATGAAAAAAATGTAAACAAAGTGCTGTTATTGCCCAAAAAAAAATTGTTCACGCTGTCAACCCCTCTACGTAGATACATTCGGTGTGAAGAATGCTATGTGCACAGCACTAGCGATTTTCTTGTAGAATATGTCGCCGCTCACACACATCTCTAGTCAACCTGCTAACGAAAGAAAATGCAATCATTAGCGCAATCCAAAGCAACCAGAATATGTAATTTTATCTGTATCCTCAAACCATAAAGAAAAAAATTAAAACTTCCAGCTGTTACTTACCAAAAAACTAATTATTCATGCAGTCATCCTCTGTACGTAGATACATTCGGTGAGAAGAATGCTATGTGCACAGCACTGGCGATTTTCTTCTAGAATATGCCGCCGCTCACACACATCTCTTGTCAACATGCTAACGAAAGAAAATGCAATCATTAGCGCAATCCAAAGCAACCAGAATGTGTAATTTTATCTGCATTCTCAAACCATAATGAAAAAATTAAAACTTCCAGCTGTTACTTACCAAAAAACTAATTATTCATGCAGTCATCCTCTGTACGTAGATACATTCGGTGTGAAGAATAATATGTGCACAGCACTAGCGATTTTTTTGTAGAATATGTCGCCGCTCCCACACATCTGTTCTTAACCTGCTAACGAAAGGAAAGGAAATCATTAGCGCACTCCAAAGTCACCAGAATTTTTAAATTTATCTGTATTCTTAATGTATAATGAAAAATATGTAAGCAAAGTGCTGTTACTGCCCAAAAAACTAATTGTTCACGCTGACAACCCCTCTACATAAATACATTCGGTGAGAAGAATGCTATGTGCAGAGCACTAGCGATTTTCTTCTAGAATATGTCGCCGCTCACACACATCTCTAGTCAACCTGCTAACGAAAGAAAATGCAATCATTAGCGCAATCCAAAGCAACCAGAATATGTAATTTTATCTGTATCCTCAAACCATAATGAAAAAAATTAAAACTTCCAGCTGTTACTTACCAAAAAACTAATTATTCATGCAGTCATCCTCTGTACGTAGATACATTCGGTGTGAAGAATAATATGTGCACAGCACTAGCGATTTTTTTGTAGAATATGTCGCCGCTCCCACACATCTGTTCTTAACCTGCTAACGAAAGGAAAGGAAATCATTAGCGCACGCCAAAGTCACCAGAATTTTTAAATTTATCTGTATTCTTAATGTATAATGAAAAATATGTAAGCAAAGTGCTGTTACTGCCCAAAAAACTAATTGTTCACGCTGTCAATCCCTCTACGTAGATACATATGGTGAGAGGATTTCTATGTGCACAGCACTAGCGATTTTCTTGTAGAATATGTCGCCGCTCATACACATCTCTAGGCAACCTGCTAACGAAAGAAAATGCAATCATTAGCGCAATCCAAAGCAACCAGAATATGTAATTTTATCTGTATTCTCGAACCATAATGAAAAAAATTAAAACTTCCAGCTTTTACTTACCAAAAAACTAATTATTCATGCAGTCATCCTCTGTACGTAGATACATTCGGTGTGAAGAATGCTATGTGCACAGCACTAGCGATTTTCTTGTGGAATATGTCCCCGCTCCCACACATCTGTTGTCAACCTGCTAACGAAAGGAAAGGAAATCATTAGCGCACTCCAAAGTCACGAGAATGTGTAATTTTATCTGTATTCTTAAAGTATAATGAAAAAAATGTAAACAAAGTGCTGTTACTGCCCAAAAAAAAATTGTTCACGCCGTCAACCCCTCTACGTAGATACATTCGGTGTGAGGAATGCTATGTGCACAGCACTAGCGATTTTCTTGTAGATTATGTCGCCGCTCACACACATCTCATGTCAACCTGCTAACGAAAGAAAATGCAATCATTAGCGCACTCCAAAGCAACCAGAATGTGTTATTTTATCTGTATTCTCAAGCCATAGTGAAAAAATTAAAACTTCCAGCTGTTACTTACCAAAAAACTAATTATTCATGCAGTCATCCTCTGTGCGTAGATACATTCGGTGAGAAGAATGCTATGTGCACAGCACTGGCGATTTTCTTCTAGAATATGCCGCCGCTCACACACATCTCTTGTCAACCTGCTAACGAAAGAAAATGCAATCATTAGCGCAATCCAAAGCAACCAGAATGTGTAATTTTACCTGCATTCTCTAACCATAATGAAAAAATTAAAACTTCCAGCTGTTACTTACCAAAAAACTAATTATTCATGCAGGCATCCTCTGTACGTAGATACATTCGGTGTGAAGAATAATATGTGCACAGCACTAGCGATTTTTTTGTAGAGTATGTCGCCGCTCCCACACATCTGTTCTTAACCTGCCAACGAAAGGAAAGGAAATCATTAGCGCACTCCAAAGTCACCAGAATTTTTAAATTTATCGGTATTCTTAAAGTATAATGAAAAAAATGTAAGCAAAGTGCTGTTACTGCCCAAAAAACCAATTGTTCACGCTGTCAACCCCTCTACGTAGATACATTCGGCGAGAAGAATTCTAAGTGCACAGCACTAGCGATTTTCTTGTAGAATATGTCGCCGCTCATAAACATCTCTATTCAACCTGCTAACGAAAGAAAATGCAATCATTAGCGCACTCCAAAGCAACCAGATTGTGTAATTTTATCTCTATTCTCGAACCATAGTGAAAAAAATTAAAACTTCCAGCTTTTACTTACCAAAAAACTAATTATTCATGCAGTCATCCTCTGTACGTAGATACATTCGGTGAGAAGAATGCTATGTTCACAGCACTAGCGATTTTCTTCTAGAATATGTCGCCGCTCACACACATCTTTTGTCAACCTGCTAACGAAAGAAAATGCAATCATTAGCGCAATCCAAAGCAATCAGAATGTGTAATTTTATCTGCATTTTTTAACCATAATGAAAAAATTAAAACTTCCAGCTGTTACTTACCAAAAAACTAATTATTCATGCAGTCATCCTCTGTACGTAGATACATTCGGTGTGAAGAATAATAGGTGCACAGCACTAGCGATTTTTGTAGAATATGTCGCCGCTCCCACACATCTGTTCTTAACCTGCTAACGAAAGGAAAGGAAATCATTAAAGCACTCCAAAGTCACCAGAATTTTTAATTTTAGCTGTATTCTTCAAGTATAATGAAAAAAATTTAAGCAAAGTGCTGTTACTGCCCAAAAAACTAATTGTTCACGCTGTCAACCCCTCTACGTGGATACATTCGGTGAGAAGAATTCTATGCGCACAGCACTAGCGATCTTCTTGTAGAATATGTTGCCGCTCACACACATCTCTAGTCAACCTGCTAACGAAAGAAAATGCAATCATTAGCGCAATCCAAAGCAACCAGAATATGTAATTTTATCTGTATTCTCAAACCATAATGAAAAAAATTAAAACTTCCAGCTTTTACTTACCAAAAAACTAATTATTCATGCAGTCATCCTCTGTACGTAGATACATTCGGTGTGAAGAATGCTATGTGCACAGCACTAGCGATTTTCTTGTAGAATATGTCCCCGCTCCCACACATCTGTTGTCAACCTGCTAACGAAAGGAAAGGAAATCATTAGCGCACTCCAAAGTCACGAGAATGAGTAATTTTATCTGTATTCTTAAAGTATAATGAAAAAAATGTAAACAAAGTGCTGTTATTGCCCAAAAAAAAATTGTTCACGCTGTCAACCCCTCTACGTAGATACATTCGGTGTGAAGAATGCTATGTGCACAGCACTAGCGATTTTCTTCTAGAATATGTCGCCGCTCACACACATCTCTTGTCAACCTGCTAACGAAAGAAAATGCAATCATTAGCGCAATCCAATGCAACCAGAATGTGTAATTTTATCTGCATTCTCAAACCATAATGAAAAAATTAAAACTTCCAGCTGTTACTTACGAAAAAACTAATTATTCATGCAGTCATCCTCTGTACGTAGATACATTCGGTGTGAAGAATAATATGTGCACAGCACTAGCGATTTTTTTGTAGAATATGTCGCCGCTCCCACACATCTGTTCTTAACCTGCTAACGAAAGGAAAGGAAATCATTAGCGCACTCCAAAGTCACCAGAATTTTTAAATTTATCTGTATTCTTAAAGTATAATGACAAATATGTAAGCAAAGTGCTGTTACTGCCCAAAAAACTAATTGCTCACGCTGTCAACCCCTTTACGTAGATACATTTGGTGAGAAGAATTCTATGTGCACAGCACTAGCGATTTTCTTGTAGAATATGTCGCCGCTCATACACATCTCTAGTCAACCTGCTAACGAAAGAAAATGCAATCATTAGCGCAATCCAAAGCAACCAGAATGTGTAATTTTATCTGTATTCTCGAACCATAATGAAAAAAATTAAAACTTCCAGCTTTTACTTACCAAAAAACTAATTATTCATGCAGTCATCCTCTGTACGTAGATACATTCGGTGAGAAGAATGCTATGTGCACAGCACTAGCGATTTTCTTCTAGAATATGTCGCCGCTCACACACATCTCTTGTCAACCTGCTAACGAAAGAAAATGCAATCATTAGCGCAATCCAAAGCAACCAGAATGTGTAATTTTACCTGCATTCTCTAACCATAATGAAAAAATTAAAACTTGCAGCGTTTACTTACCAAAAAACTAATTATTCATGCAGTCATACTCTGTACGTAGATACATTCGGTGTGAAGAATAATGTGTGCACAGCACTAGCGATTTTTTTGTAGAATATGTCGCCGCTCCCACACATCTGCTCTTAACCTGCTAACGAAAGGAAAGGAAATCATTAGCGCACTCCAAAGTCACCAGAATTTTTAAATTTATCTGTATTCTTAATGTATAATGAAAAATATGTAAGCAAAGTGCTGTTACTGCCCAAAAAACTAATTGTTCACGCTGTCAACCCCTCTACGTAGATACATTCGGTGAGAAGATTTCTATGTGCACAGCACTAGCGATTTTCTTGTAGAATATGTCGCCGCTCATACACATCTCTAGGCAACCTGCTAACGAAAGAAAATGCAATCATTAGCGCAATCCAAAGCAACCAGAATGTGTAATTGTATCTGTATTCTCGAACCATAATGAAAAAAATTAAAACTTCCAGCTGTTACTTACCAAAAAACTAATTATTCATGCAGTCATCCTCTGTACGTAGATACATTCGGTGAGAAGAATGCTATGTGCACAGCACTGGCGATTTTCTTCTAGAATATGCCGCCGCTCACACACATCTCTTGTCAACCTGCTAACGAAAGAAAATGCAATCATTAGCGCAATCCAAAGCAACCAGAATGTGTAATTTTATCTGCATTCTCAAACCATAATGAAAAAATTAAAACTTCCAGCTGTTACTTACCAAAAAACTAATTATTCATGCAGTCATCCTCTGTACGTAGATACATTCGGTGTGAAGAATAATATGTGCACAGCACTAGCGATTTTTTTGTAGAATATGTCGCCGCTCCCACACATCTGTTCTTAACCTGCTAACGAAAGGAAAGGAAATCATTAGCGCACTCCAAAGTCACCAGAATTTTTAAACTTATCTGTATTCTTAAAGTAAAATGAAAAAAATTTATGCAAAGTGCTGTTACTGCCCAAAAAACTAGTTGTTCACGCTGTCAACCCCTCTACGTAGATACATTCGGTGAGAAGATTTCTATGTGCACAGCACTAGCGATTTTCTTGTAGAATATGTCGCCGCTCATACACATCTCTAGGCAACCTGCTAACGAAAGAAAATGCAATCATTAGCGCAATCCAAAGCAACCAGAATGTGTAATTTTATCTGTATTCTCGAACCATAATGAAAAAAATTAAAACTTCCAGCTTTTACTTACCAAAAAACTAATTATTCATGCAGTCATCCTCTGTACGTAGATACATTCGGTGTGAAGAATGCTATGTGCACAGCACTAGCGATTTTCTTGTAGAATATGTCCCCGCTCCCACACATCTGTTGTCAACCTGCTAACGAAAGGAAAGGAAATCATTAGCGCACTCCAAAGTCACGAGAATGAGTAATTTTATCTGTATTCTTAAAGTATAATGAAAAAAATGTAAACAAAGTGCTGTTATTGCCCAAAAAAAAATTGTTCACGCTGTCAACCCCACTACGTAGATACATTCGGTGTGAAGAATGCTATGTGCACAGCACTAGCGATTTTTTGTAGAATATGTCGCCGCTCACACACATCTCTAGTCAACCTGCTAACGAAAGAAAATGCAATCATTAGCGCAATCCAAAGCAACCAGAATATGTAATTTTATCTGTATCCTCAAACCATAAAGAAAAAAATTAAAACTTCCAGCTGTTACTTACCAAAAAACTAATTATTCATGCAGTCATCCTCTGTACGTAGATACATTCGGTGAGAAGAATGCTATGTGCACAGCACTAGCGATTTTCTTCTAGAATATGTCGCCGCTCACACACATCTCTTGTCAACCTGCTAACGAAAGAAAATGCAATCATTAGCGCAATCCAATGCAACCAGAATGTGTAATTTTATCTGCATTCTCAAACCATAATGAAAAAATTAAAACTTCCAGCTGTTACTTACGAAAAAACTAATTATTCAGGCAGTCATCCTCTGTACGTAGATACATTCGGTGTGAAGAATAATATGTGCACAGCACTAGCGATTTTTTTGTAGAATATGTCGCCGCTCCCACACATCTGTTCTTAACCTGCTAACGAAAGGAAAGGAAATCATTAGCGCACTCCAAAGTCACCAGAATTTTTAAATTTATCTGTATTCTTAAAGTATAATGACAAATATGTAAGCAAAGTGCTGTTACTGCCCAAAAAACTAATTGCTCACGCTGTCAACCCCTCTACGTAGATACATTCGGTGAGAAGAATTCTATGTGCACAGCACTAGCGATTTTCTTGTAGAATATGTCGCCGCTCATACACATCTCTAGTCAACCTGCTAACGAAAGAAAATGCAATCATTAGCGCAATCCAAAGCAACCAGAATGTGTAATTTTATCTGTATTCTCGAACCATAATGAAAAAAATTAAAACTTCCAGCTTTTACTTACCAAAAAACTAATTATTCATGCAGTCATCCTCTGTACGTAGATACATTCGGTGAGAAGAATGCTATGTGCACAGCACTAGCGATTTTCTTGTAGAATATGTCGCCGCTCATACACATCTCGAGGCAACCTGCTAACGAAAGAAAATGCAATCATTAGCGCAATCCAAAGCAACCAGAATGTGTAATTGTATCTGTATTCTCGAACCATAATGAAAAAATTAAAACTTCCAGCTGTTACTTACCAAAAAACTAATTATTCATGCAGTCATCCTCTGTACGTAGATACATTCGGTGAGAAGAATGCTATGTGCACAGCACTGGCGATTTTCTTCTAGAATATGCCGCCGCTCACACACATCTCTTGTCAACCTGCTAACGAAAGAAAATGCAATCATTAGCGCAATCCAAATCAACCAGAATGTGTAATTTTATCTGCATTCTCAAACCATAATGAAAAAATTAAAACTTCCAGCTGTTACTTACCAAAAAACTAATTATTCATGCAGTCATCCTCTGTACGTAGATACATTCGGTGTGAAGAATAATATGTGCACAGCACTAGCGATTTTTTTGTAGAATATGTCGCCGCTCCCACACATCTGTTCTTAACCTGCTAACGAAAGGAAAGGAAATCATTAGCGCACTCCAAAGTCACCAGAATTTTTAAATTTATCTGTATTCTTAATGTATAATGAAAAATATGTAAGCAAAGTGCTGTTACTGCCCAAAAAACTAATTGTTCACGCTGTCAACCCCTCTACATAAATACATTCGGTGAGAAGAATGCTATGTGCACAGCACTAGCGATTTTCTTCTAGAATATGTCGCCGCTCACACACATCTCTAGTCAACCTGCTAACGAAAGAAAATGCAAACATTAGCGCAATCCAAAGCAACCAGAATATGTAATTTTATCTGTATCCTCAAACCATAATGAAAAAAATTAAAACTTCCAGCTGTTACTTACCAAAAAACTAATTATTCATGCAGTCATCCTCTGTACGTAGATACATTCGGTGAGAAGAATGCTATGTGCACAGCACTGGCGATTTTCTTCTAGAATATGCCGCCCGCTCACACACATCTCTTGTCAACCTGCTAACGAAAGAAAATGCAATCATTAGCGCAATCCAAAGCAACCAGAATGTGTAATTTTATCTGTATTCTCGAACCATAATGAAAAAAATTAAAACTTCCAGCTTTTACTTACCAAAAAACTAATTATTCCTGCAGTCATCCTCTGTACGTAGATACATTCGGTGTGAAGAATGCTATGTGCACAGCACTAGCGATTTTCTTGTAGAATATGTTGCCGCTTCCACACATCTGTTGTCAACCTGCTAACGAAAGGAAAGGAAATCATTAGCGCACTCCAAAGTCACGAGAATGTGTAATTTTATCTGTATTCTTAAAGTATAATGAAAAAAATGTAAACAAAGTGCTGTTACTGCCGAAAAAAAAATTGTTCACGCTGTCAACCCCTCTACGTAGATACATTCGGTGTGAAGAATGCTATGTGCACAGCACTAACGATTTTCTTGCAGAATATGTCGCCGCTCACACACATCTCTTGTCAACCTGCTAACGAAAGAAAATGCAATCATTAGCGCACTCCATAGCAACCAGAATGTGTTATTTTATCTGTATTCTCAAGCCATAGTGAAAAAATTAAAACTTCCAGCTGTTACTTACCAAAATACTAATTATTCATGCAGTCATCCTCTGTACGTAGATATATTCGGTGTGAAGAATGCTATGTGCACAGCACTAGCGATTTTTTTTGTAGAATATGTCCCCGCTCCCACACATCTGTTATCAACCCGCTAACGAAAGGAAAGGAAATCATTAGCGCACTCCAAAGTCACGAGAATGTGTAATTTTATCTGTATTCTTAAAGTATAATGAAAAAAATGTAAACAAAGTGCTGTTACTGCCCAAAAAAAAATTGTTCACGCTGTCAACCCCTCTACGTAGATACATTCGGTGTGAAGAATGCTATGTGCACAGCACTAACGATTTTCTTGCAGAATATGTCGCCGCTCACACACATCTCTTGTCAACCTGCTAACGAAAGAAAATGCAATCATTAGCGCACTCCATAGCAACCAGAATGTGTTATTTTATCTGTATTCTCAAGCCATAACGAAAAAATTAAAACTTCCAGCTGTTACTTACCAAAATACTAATTATTCATGCAATCATCTTCTGTACGTAGATACATTCGGTGTGAAGAATAATATGTGCACAGCACTAGCGATTTTTTTGTAGAATATGTCGCCGCTCCCACACATCTGTTCTTAACCTGCTAACGAAAGGAAAGTAAATCATTAGCGCACTCCAAAGTCACCAGAATTTTTAATTTTATCTGTATTCTTAAAGTATAATGAAAAAAATTTAAGCAAGGTGCTGTTACTGCCTAAAAAACTAATTGATCACGCTGTCAACCCCTCTACGTAGATACATTCGGTGAGAAGAATGCTATGTGCACAGCACTAGCTATCTCCTTGTAGAATTTGTCGCCGCTCACACACATCTCTAGTCAACCTGCTAACGAAAGAAAATGCAATCATTAGCGCAATCCAAAGCAACCAGATTATGTAATTTTACCTGTATCCTCAAACCATAATGAAAAAAATTAAAAACTTCGAGCTGTTTACTTACCAAAAAACTAATTATTAATGCAGTCATCCTCTGTACGTAGATACATTCGGTGAGAAGAATGCTATGTGCACAGCACTAGCGATTTTCTTCTAGAATATGTCGCCGCTCACACACATCTCTTGTCAACCTGCTAACGAAAGAAAATGCAATCATTAGCGCAATCCAAAGCAACCAGAATGTATAATTTTATCTGCATTCTCAAACCATAATGAAATAATTAAAACTTCCAGCTGTTACTTACCAAAAAACTAATTATTCATGCAGTCATCCTCTGTACGTAGATACATTCGGTGTGAAGAATAATATGTGCACAGCACTAGCGATTTTTTTGTAGAATATGTCGCCGCTCCAACACATCTGTTCTTAACCTGCTAACGAAAGGAAAGGAAATCATTAGCGCACTCCAAAGTCACCAGAATTTTTAATTTTATCTGTATTCTTAAAGTATAATGAAAAAAATTTAAGCAAAGTGCTTTTACCGCCCAAAAAACAAATTGTTCACGCAGTCAACCCCTCTACGTAGATACATTCGGTGAGGAGAATTCTATGCGCACAGCAGTAGCGATCTTCTTGTAGAATATGTTGATGCTCACACACATCTCTAGTCAACCTGCTAATGAAAGAAAATGCAATCATTAGCGCAATCCAAAGCAACCAGAATATGTAATTTTATCTGTATCCTCAAACCATAATGAAAAAAATTAATACTTCCAGCTGTTACTTACCAAAAAACTAATTATTCATGCAGTGATCCTTTGTACGTAGATCCATTCGGTGTGAAGAATGCTATGTGCACAGCACTAGCGATTTTCTTGTAGAATATGTCGCCGCTCCCACACATCTGTTGTCAACCTGCTAACGACAGGAAAGGAAATCATTAGCGCACTCCAAAGCAACCAGAATGTGTAATTTTATCTGTATTCTTAACGTATAATTAAAAAAATTGAAACAAAACGCTGTTACTGCCCAAAAAACTAATTGTTCACGCTGTCAACCCCTCTACGTAGATACATTCGGTGTGACGAATGCTATGTGAACAGCACTAGCGATTTTCTTCTAGAATATGTCGCCGCTCACCTAATCTCTTGTCAACCTGCTAACGAAAGAAAATGCAATCATTAGCGCAATCCAAAGCAACCAGAATGTGTAATTTTATCTGTATTCTCAAACCATAATGAAAAAAATTAAAACCTCCAGCTGTTACTTACCAAAAAACTAATTATTCATGCAGTCATCCTCTGTACGTAGATACATTCGGTGTGAAAAATGCTATGTGCACAGCACTAGCGATTTTCTTCTAGAATATGTGGCCGCTCACACACATCTCTTGTCAACCTGCTAACGAAAGAAATTGCAATCATTAGTGCAATCCAAAGCAACCAGAATGTGTAATTTTATCTGTATTCTCAAACCATAATGAAAAAAAATTAAAACTTCCAGCTGTTACTTACCAAAAAACTAATTATTCATGAAGTCATCCTTTGTACGTAGATCCATTCGGTGTGAAGATTGCTATGTGCACAGCACCAGCGAATTTCTTGTAGAATATGTCGCCGCTCCCACACATCTGTTGCCAACCTGCTAACGACAGGAAAGGAAATCATTAGCGCACTCCAAAGCCACCAGAATGTGTAATTTTATCTGTATTCTTAACTTATAATGAAAAAAATTGAAACGAAATGCTGTTACCGTCCAAAAAATTTATTGTTCACGCTGTCAACCCCTCTACGTAGATACATTCGGTGTGAAGAATGTTATGTGCACAGCACCAGCGATTTTCTTGTAGAATATGTCGCCGCTCCCACACATCTGTTGTCAACCTGCTAACGAAAGAAAATGCAACCATTAGTGCCATCCAAAGCAACCAGAATGTGTAATTTTATCCGTATTCTCAAACGATAATGAAAAAAATTAAAACTTCCAGCTGTTTCTTACCAAAAAACTAATTATTCATGCAGTCATCCTCTGTGCGTAGATACATTCGGTGTGAAGAATGCTATGTGCACAGCACTAGGGAGTTTGTTGTAGAATATGTCGCCGCTCCCAAACATCAGTTCTCAACCTGCTAACGAAAGGAAAGGAAATCATTAGCGCACTCCAAAGTCACCAGAATGTGTAACTTTATCTGTATTCTTAAAGTATCATGAAAAAAATTGAAACAAAATGCTGTTACTGTCCAAAAAATTTATTGTTCACGCTGTCAACCCCTCTACGTAGATACATTCGGTGTGAAGAATGCTATGTGCACAGCACTAGCGATTCTCTTCTAGAATATGTCGCCGCTCACAAACATCTCTTGTCAACCTGCTAACGAAAGAAAATGCAATCATTAGCACAATCCAAAGCAACCAGAATGTGTAATTTTATCTGTATTCTGAAACCATAATGAAAAAATTTAAAACTTCCAGCTGTTACCTACCAAAAAACTAATTATTCATGCAGTCATCCTCTGTACGTAGATACATTCGGTGTGAAGAATGCTATGTGCTCAGCACTAGCGATTTTCTTCTAGAATATGTCGCCGCTCCCACACATCTGTTGTCAACCTGCTAACGAAAGGAATGGAAGACATTAGCGCACTCCAAAGTCACCAGAATGTGTAATTTTATCTGTATTCTCAAACCATAATGAAAAAATTAAAAATTCAAGTTGTTACCTGCCATAAAACTAATTATTCTTGCAGTCATACTCTGTACGTAGATACATTCGGTGTGAAGAATGCTATGTCCACAGCACTAGCGATTTTATTCTAGAATATGTCGCTGCTCCCACACATCTGCTGTAAACCTGCTAACGAAAGGAAAGGAAATCATTAGCGCACTCCAAAGTCACCACAATGTGTAATTTTATCTGTATTCTTCAAGTATAATGAAAAAAATTTAAACAAAGTGCTGTTACTGCCCAAAAAACTAATTGTTCACACTGTCAACCCCACTACGTAGTTACATTCGATGAGAAGAATGCTATGTGCATAGCACTAGCGATTTTCTTCTAGAATATGTCGCCGCTCACACACATCTCTTGTCAACCTGCTAACGAAGGCAAATACAATCATTAGCGCAATCCAATGCAACCAGAATGTGTAATTTTATCTGTATTTTCAAACCATAATGAATAAAATTAAAACTTCCAGCTGGTACTTACCAAAAAACTAATTATTCATGCAGTCATCCTCTGTACGTAGATACATTCGGTGAGAAGAATGCTATGTGCACAGCACTAGCGATTTTCGTCTAGAATATGTCGGCGCTCACACACATCTCTTGTCAACCTGCTAACGAAAGAAAATGCAATCATTAGCGCAATCCAAAGCAACCAGAATGTGTAATTTTATCTGTATTTTCAAACCATGATGAAAAAAATTAAAACTTCCAGCTGTTACTTACCAAAAAACTAATTATTCATGCAGTCGACCACTGTACGTAGATACATTCGGTGTGAAGAATGCTATGTGCGCAGCACCAATGATTTTGTTCTAGATAATGTCGCCGCTCCCACACATCTGTTGTCAACCTGCTAACGAAAGGAAAAGAAATCATTAGCATACTCTAAAGTCACCAGAATGTGTAATTTTATCTGTATTCTTAAAGTATAATGAAAAAAATTTAAACAAAGTGCTGTTAACTCCGAAAAAACTAATTGTTTACGCTGTCAACCTCTCTACGTAGTAACATTCGGTGAGAAGAATGCTATGTGCACAGCACTAGCGATTTTCTTCTAGAATATGTCGCCGGACACACACATCTCTTGTCAACCTGCTAACGAAAGAAAATGCAATCATTAGCGCAATCCAAAGCAACCAGAATGTGTAACTTTATCTGTATTCTCAAACCATAATGAAATAAATTAAAAATTTCCAGCTGTTACTTACCAAAAAACTAATCATTCATGCAGTCATTCTCTGTACGTAGATACATTCGGTGAGAAGAATGCTATGTGCACAGCTCTAGCGATTTTCTTCTAGAATATGTCGCCGCTCACACACATCTCTTGTCAATCTGCTAACGAAAGAAAATGCAATCATTGGCGCAATCAAAAGCAACCAGAATGTGTAATTTTATCTGTATTCTCAAACCATAATGAAAAAAATTAAAACTTCCAGCTGTTACTTACCAAAAAACTAATTATTCATGCAGTCGACCACTGTACGTAGATACATTCGGTGTGAAGAATGCTATGTGCGCAGCACCAATGATTTTGTTCTAGATAATTTCGCCGCTCCCACACATCTGTTGTCAACCTGCTAACGAAAGGAAAGGAAATCATTAGCGCACTCCAAAGTCACCAGAATGTGTAATTTGATCTGTATTCTTAAAGTACAATGAAAAAAATTTAAACAAAGTGCTGTTACTGCCCAAAAAACTAATTGTTCACGCTGTCAACCCCTCTAAGTAGATACATTCGGTGAGAAGAATGCTATGTGCACAGCAGTAGCGATCTTCTTGTAGACTATGTCGCCGTTCACACACATCCCTTGTCAACCTGCTAACCAAAGAAAATGCAATCATTAGCGCAATCCAAAGCAACCAACATGTGTAATTTTATCTGTATTCTCAAACCATAATGATATAAATTAAAAATTTCCAGCTGTTACTTACCAAAAAACTAATTATTCATGCAGTCATCCTCTGTACGTGGATACATTCGGTGAGAATAATGCTATGTGCACAGCACTAGCGATTTTCTTCTAGAATATGTCGCCGCTCCCACACATCTGTTGTCAACCTGCTAACGAAAGGAAAGGAAATCATTAGCGCACTCCAAAGTCACCAGAATGTGTAATTTGATCTGTATTCTTTAAGTACAATGAAAAAAATTTAAACAAAGTGCTGTTACTGCCCAAAAATCTAATTGTTCACGCTGTCAACCCCTCTAAGTAGATACATTCGGTGAGAAGAATGCTATGTGCACAGCACTAGCGATCTTCTTGTAGAATATGTCGCCGTTCACACGCATCCCTTGTGAACCAGCTAACGAAAGAAAATGCAATCATTAGCGCAATCCAAAGCAACCAGAATGTGTAATTTTATCTGTATTCTCAAACCATAATGAAATAAATTAAAAATTTCCAGCTGTTACTTACCAAAAAACTAATTATTCATGCAGTCATCCTCTGTACGTGAATACATTCGGTGAGAAGAATGCTATGTGCACAGCACTAGCGATTTTCTTCTAGAATATGTCGCCGCTCCCACACATCTGTTGTCAACCTGCTAACGAAAGCAAAGGAAATCATTACCGCACTCCACAGTCACCAGAATGTGTAATTTGATCTGTATTCTTAAAGGACAATGAAAAAAATTTAAACAAAGTGCTGTTACTGCCCAAGAAACTAATTGTTCACGCTGTCAACCCCTCTAAGTAGATACATTCGGTGAGAAGAATGCTATGTGCACAGCACTAGCGATCTTCTTGTAGAGAATGTCGCCGTTCACAACCATCCCTTGTCAACCTGTTAAAGAAGGAAAATGGAATCATTAGCGCAATCCAAAGCAACCAACATGTGTAATTTTATCTGTATTCTCAAACCATAATGAAATAAATTAAAAATTTCCAGCTGTTACTTACCAAAAAACTAATTATTTATGCAGTCACCCTCTGTACGTGGATACATTCGGTGAGAAGAATGCTATGTGCACAGCACTAGCGATTTCCTTCTAGAACATGTCGCCGCTCCCACACATCGGTTGTCAACCTGCTAACGAAAGGAAAGGAAATCATTAGCGCCCTCCAAAGTCACCAGAATGTGTAATTTGATCTGTATTCTTAAAGTACAATGAAAAAAATTTAAACAAAGTGCTGTTACTGCCCAAAAAACTAATTGTTCACGCTGTCAACCTCTCTAAGTAGATACATTCGGTGAGAAGAATGCTATGTGCACAGCACTAGCGATCTTCTTGTAGAATATGTCGCCGTTCACACACATCTCTTGCCAACCTGCTAACGAAAGAAAATGAAATCACTAGCGATCCAAAGCAACCAGAATGTGTAATTTTATCTGTTTTCTCAAACCCTAATGAAAAAAATGAAAACTTCCAGCTGTTACTTACCAAAAAACTAATTATTCATGCAGTCATTCTCTGTACGTAGATACATTCGGTGAGAAGAATGCTATGTGCACAGCACTAGCAATTTTCTTGTAGAATATGTCGCCGCTCACACACATCTCTTGTCAACCTGCTAACGAAAGAAATTGCAATCATTAGCGCAATCCAAAGCAACCAGAATGTGTAATTTTATCTGTTTTCTCAAACCATAATGAAAAAAATGAAAACTTCCAGCTGTTACTTACCAAGAAACTAATTATTCATGCAGTCATTCTCTGTACGTAGATACATTCGGTGAGAAGAATGCTATGTGCACAGCACTAGCGATTTTCTTGTAGAATATGTCGCCGCTCACACACATCTCTTGTCAACCTGCTAACGAAAGAAATTGCAATCATTAGCGCAATCCAAAGCAACCAGAATGTGTAATTTTATCTGTATTCTCAAACCATAATGAAATAAATTAAAAATTTCCAGCTGTTACTTACCAAAAAACTAATTATTCATGCAGTCATCCTCTGTACGTGGATACATTCGGTGAGAAGAATGCTATGTGCACAGCACTAGCGATTTTCTTCTAGAATATGTCGCCGCTTCCACACATCTGTTGTCGACCTGCTAACGAAAGGAAAGGAAATCATTAGCGCACTCCAAAGTCACCAGAATGTGTAATTTGATCTGTATTCTTAAAGTACAATGAAAAAAATTTAAACAAAGTGCTGTTACTGCCCAAAAAACTAATTGTTCACGCTGTCAACCCCTCTAAGTAGATACATTCGGTGAGAAGAATGCTATGTGCACAGCACTAGCGATTTTCTTCTAGAATATGTTGCCGCCCACACACATCCCTTGTCAACCTGCGAACGAAAGAAAATGCAATCATTAGCGCAATCCAAAGCAACCAGAATGTGTAACTTTGTCTGTATTCTCAAACCATAATGAAATAAATTAAAAATTTCCAGCTGTTACTTACCAAAAAACTAATCATTCATGCAGTCATTCTCTGTACGTAGATACATTCGGTGAGAAGAATGCTATGTGCACAGCTCTAGCGATTTTCTTCTAGAATATGTCGATGCTCACACACATCTCTTGTCAATCTGCTAACGAAAGAAAATGCAATCATTGGCGCAATCAAAAGCAACCAGAATGTGTAATTTTATCTGTATTCTCAAACCATAATGAAAAAAATTAAAACTTCCAGCTGTTACTTACCAAAAAAACTAATTATTCATGCAGTCATCCTCTGAACGTACATACATTCGGTGAGAAGAATGCTATGTGCACAGCACTAGCGATTTTCTTCTAGAATATGTCGCCGCTCCCACACATCTGTTGTCAACCTGCTAACGAAAGGAATGGAAGACATTAGCGCACTCCAAAGTCACCAGAATGTGTAATTTTATCTGTATTCTCAAACCATAATGAAAAAATTAAATTTCAAGCTGTTACCTGCCATAAAACTAATTATTCTTGCAGTCGTCCTCTGTACGTAGATACATTCGGTGTGAAGAATGCTATGTGCACAGCACTAGCGATTTTATTCTAGAATATGTCGCTGCTCCCACACATCTGCTGTAAACCTGCTAACGAAAGGAAAGGAAATCATTAGCGCACTAAAAAGTCACCACAATGTGTAATTTTATCTGTATTCTTAAAGTATAATGAAACAAATTTAAACAAAGTGCTGTTACTGCCCAAAAAACTAATTGTTCACGCTGTCAACCCCTCTACGTAGTTACATTCGATGAGAAGAATGCTATGTGCATAGCACTAGCGATTTTCTTCTAGAATATGTCGCTGCTCACACACATCTCTTGTCAACCTGCTAACGAAGGCAAATACAATCATTAGCGCAATCCAATGCAACCAGAATGTGTAATTTTATCTGTATTCTCAAACCATGATGAAAAAAATTAAAACTTCCAGCTGTTACTTACCAAAAAACTAATTATTCATGCAGTCACCCACTGTACGTAGATACATTCGGTGTGAAGAATGCTATGTGCGCAGCACCAATGATTTTGTTCTAGATAATGTCGCCGCTCCCACACATCTGTTGTCAACCTGCTAACGAAAGGAAAGGAAATCATTAGCATACTCTAAAGTCAACAGAATGTGTAATTTTATCTGTATTCTTAAAGTATAATGAAAAAAATTTAAACAAAGTGCTGTTAATTCCGAAAAAACTAATTGTTTACGCTGTCAACCTCTCTACGTAGATACATTCGTTGAGAAGAATGCTATGTGCACAGCACTAGCGATTTTCTTCTAGAATATGTCGCCGGACACACACATCTCTTGTCAACCTGGTAACGAAAGAAAATGCAATCATTAGCGCAATCCAAAGCAACCAGAATGTGTAACTTTATCTGTATTCTCAAACCATAATGAAATAAATTAAAAATTTCCAGCTGTTACTTACCAAAAAACTAATCATTCATGCAGTCATTCTCTGTACGTAGATACATTCGGTGAGAAGAATGCTATGTGCACAGCACTAGCGATTTTCTTCTAGAATATGTCGCCGCTCCCACACATCTGTTGTCAACCTGCTAACGAAAGGAAAGGAAATCATTAGCGCACTCCAAAGTCACCAGAATGTGTAATTTGATCTGTATTCTTAAAGTACAATGAAAAAAATTTAAACAAAGTGCTGTTTCTGCCCAAAAAACTAATTGTTCACGCTGTCAACCCCTCTAAGTAGATACATTCGGTGAGAAGAATGCTATGTGCACAGCAGTAGCGATCTTCTTGTTGACTATGTCGCCGTTCACACACATCCCTTGTCAACCTGCTAACCAAAGAAAATGCAATCATTAGCGCAATCCAAAGCAACCAACATGTGTAATTTTATCTGTATTCTCAAACCATAATGATATAAATTAAAAATTTCCAGCTGTTACTTACCAAAAAACTAATTATTCATGCAGTCATCCTCTGTACGTGGATACATTCGGTGAGAATAATGCTATGTGCACAGCACTAGCGATTTTCTTCTAGAATATGTCGCCGCTCCCACACATCTGTTGTCAACCTGCTAACGAAAGGAAAGGAAATCATTAGCGCGCTCCAAAGTCACCAGAATGTGTAATTTGATCTGTATTCTTAAAGTACAATGAAAAAAATTTAAACAAAGAGCTGTTACTGCCCAAAAATCTAATTGTTCACGCTGTCAACCCCTCTAAGTAGATACATTCGGTGAGAAGAATGCTATGTGCACAGCACTAGCGATCTTCTTGTAGAATATGTCGCCGTTCACACGCATCCCTTGTCAACCAGCTAACGAAAGAAAATGCAATCATTAGCGCAATCCAAAGCAACCAGAATGTGTAATTTTATCTGTATTCTAAAACCATAATGAAATAAATTAAAAATTTCCAGCTGTTACTTACCAAAAAACTAATTATTCATGCAGTCATCCTCTGTACATGAATACATTCGGTGAGAAGAATGCTATGTGCACAACACTAGCGATTTTCTTCTAGAATATGTCGCCGCTCCCACACATCTGTTGTCAACCTGCTAACGAAAGCAAAGGAAATCATTAGCGCACTCCAAAGTCACCAGAATGTGTAATTTGATCTGTATTCTTAAAGTACAATGAAAAAAAATTAAACAAAGTGCTGTTACTGCCCAGGAAACTAATTGTTCACGCTGTCAACCCCTCTAAGTAGATACATTCGGTGAGAAGAATGCTATGTGCACAGCACTAGCGATCTTCTTGTAGAGAATGTCGCCGTTCACACACATCCCTTGTCAACCTGTTAAAGAAGGAAAATGGAATCATTAGCGCAATCCAAAGCAACCAACATGTGTAATTTTATCTGTATTCTCAAACCATAATGAAATAAATTAAAAATTTCCAGCTGTTACTTACCAAAAAACTAATTATTCATGCAGTCACCCTCTGTACGTGGATACATTCGGTGAGAACAATGCTATGTGCACAGCACTAGCGATTTCCTTCTAGAACATGTCGCCGCTCCCACACATCTGTTGTCAACCTGCTAACGAAAGGAAAGGAAATCATTAGCGCCCTCCAAAGTCACCAGAATGTGTAATTTGATCTGTATTCTTAAAGTAAAATGAAAAAAATTTAAACAAAGTGCTGTTACTGCCCAAAAAACTAATTGTTCACGCTGTCAACCTCTCTAAGTAGATACATTCGGTGAGAAGAATGCTATGTGCACAGCACTAGCGATCTTCTTGTAGAATATGTCGCCGTTCACACACATCTCTTGCCAACCTGCTAACGAAAGAAAATGAAATCACTTGCGATCCAAAGCAACCAGAATGTGTAATTTTATCTGTTTTCTCAAACCATAATGAAAAAAATGAAAACTTCCAGCTGTTACTTACCAAAAAACTAATTATTCATGCAGTCATTCTCATTGCGTAGATACATTCGGTGAGAAGAATGCTATGTGCACAGCACTAGCAATTTTCTTGTAGAATATGTCGCCGCTCACACACATCTCTTGTCAACCTGCTAACGAAAGAAATTGCAATCATTAGCGCAATCCAAAGCAACCAGAATGTGTAATTTTATCTGTTTTCTCAAACCATAATGAAAAAAATGAAAACTTCCAGCTGTTACTTACCAAGAAACTAATTATTCATGCAGTCATTCTCTGTACGTAGATACATTCGGTGAGAAGAATGCTATGTGCACAGCACTAGCGATTTTCTTGTAGAATATGTCGCCGCTCACACACATCTCTTGTCAACCTGCTAACGAAAGAAATTGCAATCATTAGCGCAATCCAAAGCAACCAGAATGTGTAATTTTATCTGTATTCTCAAACCATAATGAAATAAATTAAAAATTTCGAGCTGTTACTTACCAAAAAACTAATTATTCATGCAGTCATCCTCTGTACGTGGATACATTCGGTGAGAAGAATGCTATGTGCACAGCACTAGCGATTTTCTTCTAGAATATGTTGCCGCTTCCACACATCTGTTGTCGACCTGCTAACGAAAGGAAAGGAAATCATTAGCGCACTCCAAAGTCACCAGAATGTGTAATTTGATCTGTATTCTTAAAGTACAGTGAAAAAAATTTAAACAAAGTGCTGTTACTGCCCAAAAAACTAATTGTTCACGCTGTCAACCCCTCTAAGTAGATACATTCGGTGAGAAGAATGCTATGAGCACAGCACTAGCGATTTTCTTCTAGAATATGTCGCCGCTCACACACATCCCTTGTCAACCTGCGAACGAAAGAAAATGCAATCATTAGCGCAATCCAAAGCAACCAGAATGTGTAACTTTATCTGTATTCTCAAACCATAATGAAATAAATTAAAAATTTCCAGCTGTTACTTACCAAAAAACTAATCATTCATGCAGTCATTCTCTGTACGTAGATACATTCGGGGAGAAGAATGCTATGTGCACAGCTCTAGCGATTTTCTTCTAGAATATGTCGCCGCTCACACACATCTCTTGTCAATCTGCTAACGAAAGAAAATGCAATCATTGGCGCAATCAAAAGCAACCAGAATGTGTAATTTTATCTGTATTCTCAAACCATAATGAAAAAAATTAAAACTTCTAGCTGTTACTTACCAAAAAAACTAATTATTCATGCAGTCATCCTCTGAACGTACATACATTCGGTGAGAAGAATGCTATGTGCACAGCACTAGCGATTTTCTTCTAGAATATGTCGCCGCTCCCACACATCTGTTGTCAACCTGCTAACGAAAGGAAAGGAAATCATTAGCGCACTCCAAAGTCACCAGAATGTGTAATTTGATCTGTATTCTTAAAGTACAATGAAAAAAATTTAAACAAAGTGCTGTTACTGCCCAAAAAACTAATTGTTCACGCTGTCAACTCCTCTAAGTAGATACATTCGGTGAGAAGAATGCTATGTGCACAGCAGTAGCGATCTTCTTGTAGACTATGTCGCCGTTCACACACATCCCTTGTCAACCTGCTAACCAAAGAAAATGCAATCATTAGCGCAATCCAAAGCAACCAACATGTGCAATTTTATCTGTATTCTCAAACCATAATGATATAAATTAAAAATTTCCAGCTGTTACTTACCAAAAAACTAATTATTCATGCAGTGATCCTCTGTACGTGGATACATTCGGTGAGAATAATGCTTTGTGCACTGCACTAGCGATTTTCTTCTAGAATATGTCGCCGCTCCCACACATCTGTTGTCAACCTGCTAACGAAAGGAAAGGAAATCATTAGCGCACTCCAAAGTCACCAGAATGTGTAATTTGATCTGTATTCTTAAAGTACAATGAAAAAAATTTAAACAAAGTGCTGTTACTGCCCAAAAAACTAATTGTTCACGCTGTCAATCCCTCTAAGTAGATACATTCGGTGAGAAGAATGCTATGTGCACAGCACTAGCGATCTTCTTGTACAATATGTCGCCGTTCACACACATCCCTTGTCAACCTGTTAAAGAAGGAAAATGGAATCATTAGCGCAATCCAAAGCAACCAGAATGTGTAATTTTATCTGTATTCTCAAACCATAATGAAATAAATTAAAAATTTCCAGCTGTTACTTACCAAAAAACTAATTATTCATGCAGTCACCCTCTGTTCGTGGATACATTCGGTGAGAAGAATGCTATGTGCACAGCACTAGCGATTTCCTTCTAGAACATGTCGCCGCTCCCACACATCTGTTGTCAACCTGCTAACGAAAGGAAAGGAAATCATTAGCGCCCTCCAAAGTCACCAGAATGTGTAATTTGATCTGTATTCTTAAAGTACAATGAAAAAAATTTAAACTAAGTGCTGTTACTGCCCAAAAAACTAATTGTTCACGCTCTCAACCTCTCTAAGTAGATACATTCGGTGAGAAGAATGCTATGTGCACAGCACTAGCGATCTTCTTGTAGAATATGTCGCCGTTCACACACATCTCTTGCCAACCTGCTAACGAAAGAAAATGAAATCACTAGCGATCCAAAGCAACCAGAATGTGTAATTTTATCTGTTTTCTCAAACCATAAGGAAAAAAATGAAAACTTCCAGCTGTTATTTACCAAAAAACTAATTATTCATGCAGTCATTCTCTGTACGTAGATACATTCGGTGAGAAGAATGCTATGTGCACAGCACTAGCAATTTTCTTGTAGAATATGTCGACGCTCACACACATCTCTTGTCAACCTGCTAACGAAAGAAATTGCAATCATTAGCGCAATCCAAAGCAACCAGAATGTGTAATTTTATCTGTTTTCTCAAACCATAATGAAAAAAATGAAAATTTCCAGCTGTTACTTACCAAGAAACTAATTATTCATGCAGTCATTCTCTGTACGTAGATACATTCGGTGAGAAGAATGCTATGTGCACAGCACTAGCGATTTTCTTGTAGAATATGTCGCCGCTCACACACATCTCTTGTCAACCTGCTAACGAAAGAAATTGCAATCATTAGCGCAATCCAAAGCAACCAGAATGTGTAATTTTATCTGTATTCTCAAACCATAATGAAATAAATTAAAAATTTCCAGCTGTTACTTACCAAAAGACTAATTATTCATGCAGTCATCCTCTGTACGTGGATACATTCGGTGAGAAGAATGCTATGTGCACAGCACTAGCGATTTTCTTCTAGAATATGTCGCCGCTTCCACACATCTGTTGTCGACCTGCTAACGAAAGGAAAGGAAACCATTAGCGCACTCCAAAGTCACCAGAATGTGTAATTTGATCTGTATTCTTCAAGTACAATGAAAAAAATTTAAACAAAGTGCTGTTACTGCCCAAAAAACTAATTGTTGACGCTGTCAACCCCTCTAAGTAGATACATTCGGTGAGAAGAATGCTATGTGCACAGCACTAGCTATCTTCTTGTAGAATATGTCGCCGTTCACACACATCCCTTGTCAACCTGCTAACGAAAGAAAATGCTATCATTAGCGCAATCCAAAACAACCAGAATGTGTAATTTTATCTGTATTCCCAAACCATAATGAAATAAATTAAAAATTTCCAGCTGTTACTTACCAAAAAACTAATCATTGGTGCAGTCATTCTCTGTACGTAGATACATTCGGTGAGAAGAATGCTATGTGCACAGCTCTAGCGATTTTCTTCTAGAATATGTCGCCGCTCACACACATCTCTTGTCAATCTGCTAACGAAAGAAAATGCAATCATTGGCGCAATCAAAAGCAACCAGAATGTGTAATTTTATCTGTATTCTCAAACCATAGTGAAAAAAATTAAAATTTCCAGCTGTTACTTACCAAAAAACTAATTATTCATGCAGTCATCCTCTGAACGTACATACATTCGGTGAGAACAATGCTATGTGCACAGCACTAGCGATTATCTTCTAGAATATGTCGCCGCTCCCACACATCTGTTGTCAACCTGCTAACGAAAGGAAAGGAAATCATTAGCGCACTCCAAAGTCACCAGAATGTGTAATTTGATCTGTATTCTTAAAGTACAATGAAAAAGATTTAAACAAAGTGCTTTTACTGCTCAAAAAACTAATTGTTCACGCTGTCAACCCCTCTAAGTAGATACATTCGGTGAGAAGAATGCTATGTGCACAGCAGTAGCGATCTTCTTGTAGAATATGTCGCCGTTCACACACATCCCTTGTCAACCTGCTAACGAAAGAAAATGCAATCATTAGCGCAATCCAAAGCAACCAACATGTATAATTTTATCTGTATTCTCAAACCATAATGAAATAAATTAAAAATTTCCAGCTGTTACTTACCAAAAAACTAATTATTCATGCAGTCATCCTCTGTACGTGGATACATTCGGTGAGAAGAATGCTATGTGCGCAGCACTAGCGATTTTCTTCTAGAATATGTCGCCGCTCCCACACATCTGTTGTCAACCTGCTAACGAAAGGAAAGGAAATCATTAGCGCACTCCAAAGTCACCAGAATGTGTAATTTGATCTGTATTCATAAAGTACAGTGAAAAAAATTTAATCAAAGTGCTGTTACTGCCCAAAAAACTAATTGTTCACGCTGTCAACCCCTCTAAGTAGATACATTCGGTGAGAAGAATGCTATGTGCACAGCACTAGCGATCTTCTTGTACAATATGTCGCCGTTCACACACATCCCTTGTCAACCTGCTAACGAAAGAAAATGCAATCATTAGCGCAATCCAAAGCAACCAGAATGTGTAATTTTATCTGTATTCTCAAACCATAATGAGATAAATTAAAAATTTCCAGCTGTTACTTACCAAAAAACTAATTATTCATGCAGTCATCCTCTGTACGTGAATACATTCGGTGAGAAGAATGCTATGTGCACAGCACTAGCCATTTTCTTCTAGAATATGTCGCCGCTCCCACACATCTGTTGTCAACCTGCTAACGAAAGCAAAGGAAATCATTAGCGCACTCCAAAGTCACCAGAATGTGTAATTTGATCTGTATTCTTAAAGTACAATGAAAAAAATTTAAACAATGTGCTGTTACTGCCCAAAAAACTAATTGTTCACGCTGTCAACCCCTCTAAGTAGATACATTCGGTGAGAAGAATGCTATGTGCACAGCACTAGCGATCTTCTTGTAGAATATGTCGCCGTTCACACACATCCCTTGTCAACCTGTTAAAGAAGGAAAATGGAATCATTAGCGCAATCCAAAGCAACCAACATGTGTAATTTTATCTGTATTCTCAAACCATAATGAAATAAATTAAAAATTTCCAGCTGTTACTTACCAAATAACTAATTATTCATGCAGTCACCCTCTGTACGTGGATACATTCGGTGAGAAGAATGCTATGTGCACAGCACTAGCGATTTTCTTCTAGAATATGTCGCCGCTCCCACACATCTGTTGTCAACCTGCTAACGAAAGGAAAGGAAATCATTAGCGCACTCCAAAGTCACCAGAATGTGTAATTTGATCTGTATTCTTAAAGTACAATGAAAAAAATTTAAACAAAGTGCTGTTACTGCCCAAAAAACTAATTGTTCACGCTGTCAACCTCTCTAAGTAGATACATTCGGTGAGAAGAATGCTATGTGCACAGCACTAGCGGTCGTCTTGTAGAATATGTCGCCGTTCACACACATCCCTTGTCAACCTGCTAACGAAAGAAAATGAAATCATTAGCGCAATCCAAAGCAACCAGAATGTGTAATTTTATCTGTTTTCTCAAACCATAATGAAAAAAATGAAAACTTCCAGCTGTTACTTACCAAAAAACCAGTTATTCATGCAGTCATTGTCTGTATGTGGATACATTCGGTGAGAAGAATGCTATGTGCACAGGACTAGCGATTTTCTTCTAGAATATGTCGCCGCTCCCACACATCTGTTGTCAACCTGCTAACGAAAGGAAAGGAAATCATTAGCGCACTCCAAAGTCACCAGAATGTGTAATTTGATCTGTATTCTTAAAGTACAATGAAAAAAATTTAAACAAAGTGCTGTTACTGCCCAAAAAACAAATTGTTCACGCTCTCAACCCCTCTAAGTAGATACATTCGGTGAGAAGAATGCTATGTGCACAGCACTAGCGATTTTCTTGTAGAATATGTCGCCGTTCACACACATCTCTTGCCAACCTGCTAACGAAAGAAAATGAAATCACTAGCGCAATCCAAAGCAACCAGAATGTGTAATTTTATCTGTTTTCTCAAACCGTAATGAAAAAAATGAAAACATCCAGCTGTTACTTACCAAAAAACTAATTATTCATGCAGTCATTCTCTGTACGTAGATACATTCGGTGAGAAGAATGCTATGTGCACAGCACTAGCGATTTTCTTGTAGAATATGTCGCCGCTCACACACATCTCTTGTCAACCTGTTAACGAAAGAAATTGCAATCATTAGCGCAATCCAAAGCAACCAGAATGTGTAATTTTATCTGTTTTCCCAAACCATAATGAAAAAAATGAAAACTTCCAGCTGTTACTTACCAAAAAACTAATTATTCATGCAGTCATTCTCTGTACGTACACTCCTGGAAAAGGAAAAAAGAACACATTGACACCGGTGTGTCAGACCCACCATACTTGCTCCGGACACTGCGAGAGGGCTGTACAAGCAATGATCACACGCACGGCACAGCGGACACACCAGGAACCGCGGTGTTGGCCGTCGAATGGCGCTAGCTGCGCAGCATTTGTGCACCGCCGCCGTCAGTGTCAGCCAGTTTGCCGTGGCATACGGAGCACCATCGCAGTCTTTAACACTGGTAGCATGCCGCGACAGCGTGGACGTGAACCGTATGTGCAGTTGACGGACTTTGAGCAAGGGCGTATAGTGGGCATGCGGGAGGCCGGGTGGACGTACCGCCGAATTGCTCAACACGTGGGGCGTGAGGTCTCCACAGTACATCGATGTTGTCGCCAGTGGTCGGCGGAAGGTGCACGTGCCCGTCGACCTGGGACCGGACCGCAGCGACGCACGGATGCACGCGAAGACCGTAGGATCCTACGCAGTGCCGTAGGGGACCGCACCGCCACTTCCCAGCAAATTAGGGACACTGTTGCTCCTGGGGTATCGGCGAGGACCATTCGCAACCGTCTCCATGAAGCTGGGCTACGGTCCCGCACACCGTTAGGCCGTCTTCCGCTCACGCCCCAACATCGTGCAGCTCGCCTCCAGTGGTGTCGCGACAGGCGTGAATGGAGGGACGAATGGAGACGTGTCGTCTTCAGCGATGAGAGTCGCTTCTGCCTTGGTGCCAATGATGGTCGTATGCGTGTTTGGCGCCGTGCAGGTGAGCGCCACAATCAGGGCTGCATACGACCGAGGCACACAGGGCCAACACCCGGCATCATGGTGTGGGGAGCGATCTCCTACACTGGCCGTACACCACTGGTGATCGTCGAGGGGACACTGAATAGTGCACGGTACATCCAAACCGTCATCGAACCCATCGTTCTACCATTCCTAGACCGGCAAGGGAACTTGCTGTTCCAACAGGACAATGCACGTCCGCATGTCTCCCGTGCCTCCCAACGTGCTCTAGAAGGTGTAAGTCAACTACCCTGGCCAGCAAGATCTCCGGATCTGTCCCCCATTGAGCATGTTTGGGACTGGATGAAGCGTCGTCTCACGCGGTCTGCACGTCCAGCACGAACGCTGGTCCAACTGAGGCGCCAGGTGGAAATGGCATGGCAAGCCGTTCCGCAGGACTACATCCAGCATCTCTACGATCGTCTCCATGGGAGAATAGCACCCTGCATTGCTGCGAAAGGTGGATATACACTGTACTAGTGCCGACATTGTGCATGCTCTGTTGCCTGTGTCTATGTGCCTGTGGTTCTGTGAGTGTGATCATGTGATGTATCTGACCCCAGGAATGTGTCAATAAAGTTTCCCCTTCCTGGGACAATGAATTCACGGTGTTCTTATTTCAATTTCCAGGAGTGTAGATACATTCGGTGAGATGAATGCTATGTGCACAGCACTAGCGATTTTCTTTTAGAATATGTCGCCGCTCACACACATCTTTGGTCAACCTGCTAACGAAAGAAATTGCAATCATTAGCGCAATCCAAAGCAACAAGAATGTGTAATTTTATCTGTATTCTCAAACCATAATGAAATAAATTAATAATTTCCAGCTGTTACTTACCAAAAAACTAATTATTCATGCAGTCATCCTCTGTACGTGGATACATTCGGTGAGAAGAATGCTATGTGCACAGCACTAGCGATTTTCTTCTAGAATATATCGCCGCTCCCACACATCTGTTGTCAACCTGCTAACGAAAGGAAAGGAAATCATTAGCGCACTCCAAAGTCACCAGAATGTGTAATTTGATCTGTATTCTTAAAGTAAAATGAAAAAAATTTAAACAAAGTGCTGTTACTGCCCAAAAAACTAATGGTTCACGCTGTCAACCCCTCTAAGTAGATAGAGTCGGTGAGAAGAATGCTATGTGCACAGCACTAGCGATCTTCTTGTAGAATATGTCGCCGTTCACACACATCCCTTGTCAACCTGCTAACGAAAGAAAATGCAATCATTAGCGCAATCCAAAACAACCAGAATGTGTAATCTTATCTGTATTGTCAAACCATAATGAAATAAATTAAAAATTTCCAGCAGTTACTTACCAAAAACCTAATTATTCATGCAGTCATTCTCTGTACGTAGATACATTCGGTGAGAAGAATGCTATGTGCACAGCTCTAGCGATTTTCTTCTAGAATATGTCGCCGCTCACGCACATCTCTTGTCAATCTGCTAACGAAAGAAAATGCAATCATTGGCGCAATCAAAAGCAACCAGAATGTGTAATTTTATCTGTATTCTCAAACCATAATGAAAAAAATTAAAACTTCCAGCTGTTACTTACCAAAAAACTAATTATTCATGCAGTCATCCTGTGAACGTACATCCATTCGGTGAGAAGAATGCTATGTGCACAGCACTAGCGATTTTCTTCTAGAATATGTCGCCGCTCCCACACATCTGTTGTCAACCTGCTAACGAAAGGAAAGGAAACCATTAGCGCACTCCAAAGTCACCAGAATGTGTAATTTGATCTGTATTCTTCAAGTACAATGAAAAAATTTAAACAAAGTGCTGTTACTGCCGAAAAAACTAATTGTTCACGCTGTCAACCCCTCTAAGTAGATACATTCGGTGAGAAGAGTGCTATGTGCACAGCACTAGCGATCTTCTTGTAGAATATGTCGCCGTTCACACACATCCCTTGTCAACCTGCTAACGAAAGAAAATGCAATCATTGGCGCAATCCAAAGCAACCAACATGTGTAATTTTATCTGTATTCATAATCCATAATGAAATAAATTAAAAATTTCCAGCTGTTACTTACCAAAAATCTAATTATTCATGCAGTCATCCTCTGTACGTGGATACATTCGGTGAGATGAATGCTATGTGCACAGCACTAGCGATTTTCTTCTAGAATACGTCGCCGCTCCCACACATCTGTTGTCAACCTGCTAACGAAAGGAAAGGAAATCATTAGCGCACTCCAAAGTCACCAGAATGTGTAATTTGATCTGTATTCTTAAAGTACAATGAAAAAAATTTTAAACAAAGTGCTGTTACTGCCCAAAAAACTAATTGTTCACGCTGTCAATCCCTCTAAGTAGATACTTTCGGTGAGAAGAATGCTATGTGCACAGCACTAGCGATCTTCTGGTAGAATATGTCGCCGTTCACACACATCCCTTGTCAACCTGCTAACCAAAGAAAATGCAATCATTAGCGCAATCCAAAGCAACCAACATGTGTAATTTTATCTGTATTCTCAAACCATAATGAAATAAATTAAAAATTTCCAGCTGTTACTTACCAAAAAACTAATTATTCATGCAGTCATCCTCTGTACGTGGATACATTCGGTGAGAAGAATGCTATGTGCACAGCACTAGCGATGTTCTTCTAGAATATGTCGCCGCTCCCACACATCTGTTGTCCACTTGCTAACGAAAGGAAAGGAAATCATTAGCGCTCTCCAAAGTCACCAGAATGTGTAATTTGATCTGTATTCTTAAAGTACAATGAAAAAAATTTAAACAAAGTGCTGTTACTGCCCAAAACACTAATTGTTCACGCTGTCAACCTCTCTAAGTAGAGAGATTCGGTGAGAAGAAAGCTATATGCACAGCACTAGCGATCTTCTTGTAGAATATGTCGCCGTTCACACACATCCCTTGTCAACCTGCCAACGAAAGAAAATGAAATCATTAGCGCAATCCAAAGCAACCTGAATGTGTAATTTTATCTGTTTTCTCAAACCATAATGAAAAAAATGAAAACTTCCAGCTGTTACTTACCAAAAAACTAATTATTCATGCAGTCATTGTCTGTACGTAGATACATTCGGTGAGAAGAATGCTATGTGCACAGCACTAGCGATTTTCTTGTAGAATATGTCGCCGCTCACACACATCTCTTGTCAACCTGCTAACGAAAGAAAATGCAATCATTAGCGCAATCCAAAGCAACCAACATGTGTAATTTTATCTGTATTCTCAAACCATAATGAAATTAATTAAAAATTTCCAGCTGTTACTTACCAAAAAACTAATTATTCATGCAGTCATCCTCTGTACGTGGATACATTCGGTGAGAAGAGTGCTATGTGCACAGCACTAGCGATTTTCTTCTAGAATATGTCGCCGCTCCCACCCATCTGTTGTCAACCTGCTAACGAAAGGAAAGGAAATCATTAGCGCACTCCAAAGTCACCAGAATGTGTAATTTGATCTGTATTCTTAAAGTACAATGAAAAAAATTTAAACAAAGTGCTGTTACTGCCAAAAAAACTAATTGTTCGCGCTGTCAACCCCTCTAAGTAGATACATTCGGTGAGAAGAATGCTATGCGCACAGCACTAACGATCTTCTTGTAGAACATGTCGCCGTTCACACACATCCCTTGTCAACCTGCTAACCAAAGAAAATGCAATCATTAGCGCAATCCAAAGCAACCAGAATGTGTAATTTTATCTGTATTCTCAAACCATAATGAAATAAATTAAAAATTTCCAGCTGTTACTTACCAAAAAACTAATTATTCATGCAGTCATCCTCTGTACGTGGATACATTCGGTGAGAAGAATGCTATGTGCACAGCACTAGCGATTTTCTTCTAGAATATGTCGCCGCTCCCACACATCTGTTGTCAACCTGGTAACGAAAGGAAAGGAAATCATTAGCGCACTCCAAAGTCACCAGAATGTGTAATTTGATCTGTATTCTTAAAGTGCAATGAAAAAAATTTAAACAAAGTGCTGTTACTGCCCAAAAAACAAATTGTTCACGCTGTCAACCCCTTTAAGTAGATACATTCGGTGAGAAGAATGCTATGTGCACAGCACTAGCGATCTTCTTGTAGAATATGTCGCCGTTCACAAACATCCCTTGTCAACCTGCTAACGAAAGAAAATGCAATCATTAGCGCAATCCAAAGCAACCAACATGTGTAATTTTATCTGTATTCTCAAACCATGATGAAATAAATTAAAAATTTACAGCTGTTACTTACCAAAAAACTAATTATTCATGCAGTCATCCTCTGTACGTGGATACATTCGGTGAGAAGAATGCTATGTGCACAGCACTAGCGATTTTCTTCTAGGATATGTCGCCGCTCCCACACATCTGTTGTCAACCTGCTAACGAAAGGAAAGTAAATCATTAGCGCACTCCAAAATCACCAGAATGTGTAATTTGATCTGTATTCTTAAAGTACAATGATAAAAATTTGTACAAAGTGCTGTTAATGCCAAAAAAACTAATTGTTCACGCTGTCAACCCCTCTAAGTAGACACATTCGGTGAGAAGAATGCTATGTGCACAGCACTAGCGATCTTCTAGTAGAATATGTCGCCGTTCACACACATCCCTTGTCAGCCTGCTAACGAAAGAAAATGAAATCATTAGCGCAATCCAAAGCAACCAGAATGTGTAATTCTATCTGTTTTCTCAAACCATAATGAAAAAAATGAAACCTTCCAGCTGTTACTTACCAAAAAACTAATTATTCATGCAGTCATTCTCTGTACGTTGATACATTCGGTGAGAAGAATGCTATGTGCACAGCACTAGCGATTTTCTTGTAGAATATGTCGCCGCTCACACACATCCCTTGTCAACCTGCTAACGAAAGAAAATGCAATCATTAGCGCAATCCAAAGCAAACAGAATGTGTAATTTAATCTGTATTCTCAAACCTTAATGAAATAAATTAAAAATTTCCAGCTTTTACTTACCAAAAAACTAATTATTCATGCAGTCATCCTCTGTACGTGGATACATTCGGTGAGAAGAATGCTATGTGCACAGCACTAGCGATTGTCTTCTAGAATATGTCGCCGCTTCCACACATCTGTTGTCAACCTGCTAACAAAAGGAAAAAAAAATCATTAGCGCACTCCAAAGTCACCAGAATGTGTAATTTGATCTGTATTCTGAAAGTACAATGAAAGAACTTTAAACAAAGTGCTGTTACTGCCCAAAAAATAATTGTTGACGCTGTCAACCCCTCTAAGTAGATACATTCGGTGAGAAGAATGCTATGTGCACAGCACTAGCGATCTTCTTGTAGAATATGTCGCCGTTCACACACATCCCTTGTCAACCTGGTAACGAAAGAAAATGAAATCATTAGCGCAATCCAAAGCAACCAGAATGTGCAATTTTATCTGTTTTCTCAAACCATAATGAAAAAATGAAACTTCCAGCTGTTACTTACCAAAAAACTAATTATTCATGCAGTCATTCACTGTACGTAGATACATTCGGTGAGAAGAATGCTATGTGCACAGCACTAGCGATTTTCTTGTAGAATATGTCGCCGCTCCCACACATGTGTTGTCAACCTGCTAACGAAAGAAATTGCAATCATTAGCGGAATCCAAAGCAACCAGAATGTGTAATTTTATCTGTATTCTCAAACCATAATGAAATAAATTAAAAATTTCCAGCTGTTACTTACCAAAAAACTAATTATTCATGCAGTCATCCTCTGTACGTGGATACATTCGGTGAGAAGAATGCTATGTGCACAGCACTAGCGATTTTCTTCTAGAATATGTCGCCGCTCCCACACATCTGTTGTCAACCTGCTAACGAAAGGAAAGGAAATCATTAGCGCACTCCAAAGTCACCAGAATGTGTAATTTGATCTGTATTCTTAAAGTACAATGAAAAAAATTTGAACAAAGTGCTGTTACTGCCAAAAAAACCAATTGTTCACGCTGTCAGCCCCTCTAAGGAGATACATTCGGTGAGAAGAATGCTATGTGCACAGCACTAGCGATCTTCTAGTAGAATATGTCGCCGTTCACACACATCCCTTGTCAACCTGCTAACGAAAGAAAATGAAATCATTAGCGCAATCCAAAGCAACCAGAATGTGTAATTCTATCTGTTTTCTCAAACCATAATGAAAAAAATGAAACCTTCCAGCTGTTACTTACCAAAAAACTAATTATTCATGCAGTCATTCTCTGTACGTAGATACATTCGGTGAGAAGAATGCTATGTGCACAGCACTAGCGATTTTCTTGTAGAATATGTCGCCGCTCACACACATCTCTTGTCAACCTGCTAACAAAAGAAAATGCAATCAATAGCGCAATCCAAAGCAAACAGAATGTGTAATTTTATCTGTATTTTCAAACCATAATGAAATAAATTAAGAATTTCCAGCTTTTACTTACCAAAAAACTAATTATTCATGCAGTCATCCTCTGTAATTGGATACATTAGGTGAGAAGAATGCTATGTGCACAGCACTAGCGATTTTCTTCTAGAATATGTCGCCGCTTCCACACATCTGTTGTCAACCTGCTAACGAAAGGAAAGGAAATCATTAGCGCACTCCACAGTCACCAGAATGTGTAATTTGATCTGTATTCTTAAAATACAATGAAACAAATTTAAACAAAGTGCTGTTACTGCCCAAAAAACTAATTGTTGACGCTGTCAACCCCTCTAAGTAGATACATTCGGTGAGAAGAATGCTATGTGCACAGCACTAGCGATCTTCTTGTAGAATATGTCGCCGTTCACACACATCCCTTGTCAACCTGCTAACGAAAGAAAATGAAATCATTAGCGCAATCCAAAGCAACCAGAATGTGTAATTCTATCTGTTTTCTCAAGCCATAATGAAAAAAATGAAACCTTCCAGCTGTTACTTACCAAAAAACTAATTATTCATGCAGTCATTCTCTGTACGTTGATACATTCGGTGAGAAGAATGCTATGTGCACAGCACTAGCGATTTTCTTGTAGAATATGTCGCCGCTCACACACATCTCTTGTCAACCTGCTAACGAAAGAAAATGCAATCATTAGCGCAATCCAAAGCAACCAGAATGTGTAATTTAATCTGTATTCTCAAACCATAATGAAATAAATTAAAAATTTCCAGCTTTTACTTACCAAAGAACTAATTATTCATGCAGTCATCCTCTGTACGTGGATACATTCGGTGAGAAGAGTGCTATGTGCACAGCACTAGCGATTTTCTTCTAGAATATGTCGCCGCTTCCGCCCATCTGTTGTCAACCTGCTAACGAAAGGAAAGGAAATCATTAGCGCACTCCAAAGTCACCAGAATGTGTAATTTGATCTGTATTCTTAAAGTACAATGAAAAAAATTTAAACAAAGTGCTGTTACTGCCAAAAAAACTAATTGTTCACGATGTCAACCCCTCTAAGTAGATACATTCGGTGAGATGAATGCTATGCGCACAGCACTAACGATCTTCTTGTAGAATATGTCGCCGTTCACACACATCCCTTGTCAACCTGCTAACCAAAGAAAATGCAATCATTAGCGCAATCCAAAGCAACCAGAATGTGTAATTTTATCTGTATTCTCAAACCATAATGAAATAAATTAAAAATTTCCAGCTGTTACTTACCAAAAAACTAATTATTCATGCAGTCATCCTCTGTACGTGGATACATTCGGTGAGAAGAATGCTACGTGCACAGCACTAACGATTTTCTTCTAGAATATGTCGCCGCTCCCACACATCTGTTGTCAACCTGGTAACGAAAGGAAAGGAAATCATTAGCGCACTCCAAAGTCACCAGAATGTGTAATTTGATCTGTATTCTGAAAGTACAATGAAAGAACTTTAAACAAAGTGCTGTTACTGCCCAAAAAATAATTGTTGACGCTGTCAACCCCTCTAAGTAGATACATTCGGTGAGAAGAATGCTATGTGCACAGCACTAGCGATCTTCTTGTAGAATATGTCGCCGTTCACACACATCCCTTGTCAACCTGGTAACGAAAGAAAATGAAATCATTAGCGCAATCCAAAGCAACCAGAATGTGCAATTTTATCTGTTTTCTCAAACCATAATGAAAAAATGAAACTTCCAGCTGTTACTTACCAAAAAACTAATTATTCATGCAGTCATTCACTGTACGTAGATACATTCGGTGAGAAGAATGCTATGTGCACAGCACTAGCGATTTTCTTGTAGAATATGTCGCCGCTCCCACACATGTGTTGTCAACCTGCTAACGAAAGAAATTGCAATCATTAGCGGAATCCAAAGCAACCAGAATGTGTAATTTTATCTGTATTCTCAAACCATAATGAAATAAATTAAAAATTTCCAGCTGTTACTTACCAAAAAACTAATTATTCATGCAGTCATCCTCTGTACGTGGATACATTCGGTGAGAAGAATGCTATGTGCACAGCACTAGCGATTTTCTTCTAGAATATGTCGCCGCTCCCACACATCTGTTGTCAACCTGCTAACGAAAGGAAAGGAAATCATTAGCGCACTCCAAAGTCACCAGAATGTGTAATTTGATCTGTATTCTTAAAGTACAATGAAAAAAATTTGAACAAAGTGCTGTTACTGCCAAAAAAACCAATTGTTCACGCTGTCAGCCCCTCTAAGGAGATACATTCGGTGAGAAGAATGCTATGTGCACAGCACTAGCGATCTTCTAGTAGAATATGTCGCCGTTCACACACATCCCTTGTCAACCTGCTAACGAAAGAAAATGAAATCATTAGCGCAATCCAAAGCAACCAGAATGTGTAATTCTATCTGTTTTCTCAAACCATAATGAAAAAAATGAAACCTTCCAGCTGTTACTTACCAAAAAACTAATTATTCATGCAGTCATTCTCTGTACGTAGATACATTCGGTGAGAAGAATGCTATGTGCACAGCACTAGCGATTTTCTTGTAGAATATGTCGCCGCTCACACACATCTCTTGTCAACCTGCTAACAAAAGAAAATGCAATCAATAGCGCAATCCAAAGCAAACAGAATGTGTAATTTTATCTGTATTTTCAAACCATAATGAAATAAATTAAGAATTTCCAGCTTTTACTTACCAAAAAACTAATTATTCATGCAGTCATCCTCTGTAATTGGATACATTAGGTGAGAAGAATGCTATGTGCACAGCACTAGCGATTTTCTTCTAGAATATGTCGCCGCTTCCACACATCTGTTGTCAACCTGCTAACGAAAGGAAAGGAAATCATTAGCGCACTCCACAGTCACCAGAATGTGTAATTTGATCTGTATTCTTAAAATACAATGAAACAAATTTAAACAAAGTGCTGTTACTGCCCAAAAAACTAATTGTTGACGCTGTCAACCCCTCTAAGTAGATACATTCGGTGAGAAGAATGCTATGTGCACAGCACTAGCGATCTTCTTGTAGAATATGTCGCCGTTCACACACATCCCTTGTCAACCTGCTAACGAAAGAAAATGAAATCATTAGCGCAATCCAAAGCAACCAGAATGTGTAATTCTATCTGTTTTCTCAAGCCATAATGAAAAAAATGAAACCTTCCAGCTGTTACTTACCAAAAAACTAATTATTCATGCAGTCATTCTCTGTACGTTGATACATTCGGTGAGAAGAATGCTATGTGCACAGCACTAGCGATTTTCTTGTAGAATATGTCGCCGCTCACACACATCTCTTGTCAACCTGCTAACGAAAGAAAATGCAATCATTAGCGCAATCCAAAGCAACCAGAATGTGTAATTTAATCTGTATTCTCAAACCATAATGAAATAAATTAAAAATTTCCAGCTTTTACTTACCAAAGAACTAATTATTCATGCAGTCATCCTCTGTACGTGGATACATTCGGTGAGAAGAGTGCTATGTGCACAGCACTAGCGATTTTCTTCTAGAATATGTCGCCGCTTCCGCCCATCTGTTGTCAACCTGCTAACGAAAGGAAAGGAAATCATTAGCGCACTCCAAAGTCACCAGAATGTGTAATTTGATCTGTATTCTTAAAGTACAATGAAAAAAATTTAAACAAAGTGCTGTTACTGCCAAAAAAACTAATTGTTCACGATGTCAACCCCTCTAAGTAGATACATTCGGTGAGATGAATGCTATGCGCACAGCACTAACGATCTTCTTGTAGAATATGTCGCCGTTCACACACATCCCTTGTCAACCTGCTAACCAAAGAAAATGCAATCATTAGCGCAATCCAAAGCAACCAGAATGTGTAATTTTATCTGTATTCTCAAACCATAATGAAATAAATTAAAAATTTCCAGCTGTTACTTACCAAAAAACTAATTATTCATGCAGTCATCCTCTGTACGTGGATACATTCGGTGAGAAGAATGCTACGTGCACAGCACTAACGATTTTCTTCTAGAATATGTCGCCGCTCCCACACATCTGTTGTCAACCTGGTAACGAAAGGAAAGGAAATCATTAGCGCACTCCAAAGTCACCAGAATGTGTAATTTGATCTGTATTCTGAAAGTACAATGAAAGAACTTTAAACAAAGTGCTGTTACTGCCCAAAAAATAATTGTTGACGCTGTCAACCCCTCTAAGTAGATACATTCGGTGAGAAGAATGCTATGTGCACAGCACTAGCGATCTTCTTGTAGAATATGTCGCCGTTCACACACATCCCTTGTCAACCTGGTAACGAAAGAAAATGAAATCATTAGCGCAATCCAAAGCAACCAGAATGTGTAATTTTATCTGTTTTCTCAAACCATAATGAAAAAATGAAACTTCCAGCTGTTACTTACCAAAAAACTAATTATTCATGCAGTCATTCACTGTACGTAGATACATTCGGTAAGAAGAATGCTATGTGCACAGCACTAGCGATTTTCTTGTAGAATATGTCGCCGCTCCCACACATGTGTTGTCAACCTGCTAACGAAAGAAATTGCAATCATTAGCGCAATCCAAAGCAACCAGAATGTGTAATTTTATCTGTATTCTCAAACCATAATGAAATAAATTAAAAATTTCCAGCTGTTACTTACCAAAAAACTAATTATTCATGCAGTCATCCTCTGTACGTGGATACATTCGGTGAGAAGAATGCTATGTGCACAGCACTAGCGATTTTCTTCTAGAATATGTCGCCGCTCCCACACATCTGTTGTCAACCTGCTAACGAAAGGAAAGGAAATCATTAGCGCACTCCAAAGTCACCAGAATGTGTAATTTGATCTGTATTCTTAAAGTACAATGAAAAAAATTTGAACAAAGTGCGGTTACTGCCAAAAAAACCAATTGTTCACGCTGTCAACCCCTCTAAGGAGATACATTCGGTGAGAAGAATGCTATGTGCACAGCACTAGCGATCTTCTAGTAGAATATGTCGCCGTTCACACACATCCCTTGTCAACCTGCTAACGAAAGAAAATGAAATCATTAGCGCAATCCAAAGCAACCAGAATGTGTAATTCTATCTGTTTTCTCAAACCATAATGAAAAAAATGAAACCTTCCAGCTGTTACTTACCAAAAAACCAATTATTCATGCAGTCATTCTCTGTACGTAGATACATTCGGTGAGAAGAATGCTATGTGCACAGCACTAGCGATTTTCTTGTAGAATATGTCGCCGCTCTCACACATCTCTTGTCAACCCGCTAACAAAAGAAAATGCAATCAATAGCGCAATCCAAAGCAACCAGAATGTGTAATTTTATCTGTATTTTCAAACCATAATGAAATAAATTAAGAATTTCCAGCTTTTACTTGCCAAAAAACTAATTATTCATGCAGTCATCCTCTGTAATTGGATACATTAGGTGAGAAGAATGCTATGTGCACAGCACTAGCGATTTTCTTCTAGAATATGTCGCCGCTTCCACACATCTGTTGTCAACCTGCTAACGAAAGGAAAGGAAATCATTAGCGCACTCCACAGTCACCAGAATGTGTAATTTGATCTGTATTCTTAAAATACAATGAAACAAATTTAAACAAAGTGCTGTTACTGCCCAAAAAACTAATTGTTGACGCTGTCAACCCCTCTAAGTAGATACATTCGGTGAGAAGAGTGCTATGTGCACAGCACTAGCGATCTTCTTGTAGAATATGTCGCCGTTCACACACATCCCTTGTCAACCTGGTAACGAAAGAAAATGAAATCATTAGCGCAATCCAAAGCAACCAGAATGTGTAATTTAATCTGTTTTCTCAAACCATAATGAAAAAAATGAAACTTCCAGCTGTTACTTACCAAAAAACTAATTATTCATGCAGTCATTCACTGTACGTAGATACATTCGGTGAGAAGAATGCTATGTGCACAGCACTAGCGATTTTCTTGCAGATTATGTCGCCGCTCCCACACATGTGTTGTCAACCTGCTAACAAAAGAAATTGCAATCATTAGCGCAATCCAAAGCAACCAGATGTGTAATTTTATCTGTATTCTCAAACCCTAATGAAATAAATTAAAAATTTCCAGCTGTTACTTACCAAAAAACTAATTATTCATGCAGTCATCCTCTGTACGTGGATACATTCGGTGAGAAGAATGCTATGTGCACAGCACTAGCGATTTTCTTCTAGACTATGTCGCCGCTCCCACACATCTGTTGTCAACCTGCTAACGAAAGGAAAGGAAATCATTAGCGCACTCCAAAGTCACCAGAATGTGTAATTTGATCTGTATTCTTAAAGTACAATGAAAAAAATTTAAACAAAGTGCTGTTACTGCCCTAAAAACAAATTGTTCACGCTGTCAACCCCTCTAAGTAGATACATTAGGTGAGAAGAATGCTATGTGCACAGCATTAGCGATCTTCTTGTAGAATATGTCGCCGTTCACACACATCCCTTCTCAACCTGCTAACGAAAGAAAATGCAATCATTAGCGCAATCCAAAGCAACCAGAATGCTTAATTTTATCTGTATTCTCAAACCATAATGAAATAAATTAAAAATTTCTAGCTGTTACTTACCAAAAAACTAATTATTCATGCAGTCATCCTCTGTACGTGGATACATTCGGTGAGAAGAACGCTATGTGCACAGCACTAGCGATTTTCTTCTAGAATATGTCGCCGCTCCCACACATCTGTTGTCAACCTGCTAACGAAAGGAAAGGAAATCATTAGCGCACTCCAAAGTCACCAGAATGTGTAATTTGATCTGTATTCTTAAAGTACAATGAAAAAAATTTAAACTAAGTGCTGTTACTGCCCAAAAAACTAATTGTTCACGCTGTCAATCCCTCTATGTAGATACATTCGGTGAGAAGAATGCTATGTGCACAGCACTAGCGATCTTTTTGTAGAATATGTCGCCGTTCACACACGCCCCTTGTCAACCTGCTAACGAAAGAAAATGCAATCATTAGCGCCATCCAAAGCAACCAACATGTGTAATTTTATCTGTATTCTCAAACCATAATGAAATAAATTAAAAAATTCCAGCTGTTACTTACCAAAAAACTAATTATTCATGCAGTCATCCTCTGTACGTGGATACATTCGGTGAGAAGAATGCAATGTGCACAGCACTTGCGATTTTCTTCTAGAATATGTCGCCGCTCACACACATCTGTTGTCAACCTGCTAACGAAAGGAAAGGAAATCATTAGCGCACTCCAAAGTCACCAGAATGTGTAATTTGATCTGTATTCTTCAAGTACAATGAAAAAATTTAAACAAAGTGCTGTTACTGCCGAAAAAACTAATTGTTCACGCTGTCAACCCCTCTAAGTAGATACATTCGGTGAGAACAGTGCTATGTGCACAGCACTAGCGATCTTCTTGTAGAGAATGTCGCCGTTCACACACATCCCTTGTCAACCTGTTAATGAAGGAAAATGGAATCATTAGCGCAATCCAAAGCAACCAACATGTGTAATTTTATCTGTATTCTCAAACCATAATGAAATAAATTAAAAATTTCCAGCTGTTACTTAGCAAAAAACTAATTATTCATGCAGTCACCCTCTGTACGTGGATACATTCGGTGAGAAGAATGCTATGTGCACAGCACTAGCGATTTTCTTCTAGAACATGTCGCCGCTCCCACACATCTGTTGTCAACCTGCTAACGAAAGGAAAGGAAATCATTAGCGCCCTCCAAAGTCACCAGAATGTGTAATTTGATCTGTATTCTTAAAGTACAATGAAAAAAATTTAAACAAAGTGCTGTTACTGCCCAAAAAACTAATTGTTCACGCTGTCAACCTCTCTAAGTAGATACATTCGGTGAGAAGAATGCTATGTGCACAGCACTAGCGATCTTCTTGTAGAATATGTCGCCGTTCACACACATCTCTTGCCAACCTGCTAACGAAAGAAAATGAAATCACTAGCGATCCAAAGCAACCAGAATGTGTAATTTTATCTGTGTTCTCAAACCATAATGAAAAAAATGAAAACTTCCAGCTGTTACTTACCAAAAAACTAATTATTCATGCAGTCATTCTCTGTACGTAGATACATTCGGTGAGAACAATGGTATGTGCACAGCACTAGCAATTTTCTTGTAGAATATGTCGCCGCTCACACACATCTCTTGTCAACCTGCTAACGAAAGAAACTGCAATCATTAGCGCAATCCAAAGCAACCGGAATGTGTAATTTTATCTATATTCTCAAACCATAATGAAATAAATTAAAAATTTCCAGCTGTTACTTACCAAAAAACTAATTATTCATGCAGTCATCCTCTGTACGTGGATACATTCGGTGAGAAGAATGCTATGTGCACAGCACTAGCGATTTTCTTCTAGAATATGTCGCCGCTTCCACACATCTGTTGTCGACCTGCTAACGAAAGGAAAGGAAATCATTAGCGCACTCCAAAGTCACCAGAATGTGTAATTTGATCTGTATTCTTAAAGTACAATGAAAAAAATTTAAACAAAGTGCTGTTACTGCCCAAAAAACTAATTGTTCACGCTGTCAACCCCTCTAAGTAGATACATTCGTTGAGAAGAATGCTATGTGCACAGCACTAGCGATCATCTTGTAGAATATGTCGCCGTTCACACACATCCCTTGTCAACCTGCTAACGAAAGAAAATGCTATCATTAGCGCAATCCAAAACAACCAGAATGTGTAATTTTATCTGTATTCCCAAACCATAATGAAATAAATTAAAAATTTTAAGCTGTTACTTACCAAAAAACTAATCATTCATGCAGTCATTCTCTGTACGTAGATACATTCGGTGAGAAGAATGCTGTGTGCACAGCTCTAGCGATTTTCTTCTAGAATATGTCGCCGCTCACACACATCTCTTGTCAATCTGCTAACGAAAGAAAATGCAATCATTGGCGCAATCAAAAGCAACCAGAATGTGTAATTTTATCTGAATTCTCAAACCATAATGAAAAAAATTAAAACTTCCAGCTGTTACTTACCAAAAAACTAATTATTCATGCAGTCATCCTCTGAACGTACATACATTCGGTGAGAAGAATGCTATGTGCACAGCACTAGCGATTTTCTTCTAGAATATGTCGCCGCTCCCACACATCTGTTGTCAACCTGCTAACGAAAGGAAAGGAAATCATTAGCGCACTCCAAAGTCACCAGAATGTGTAATTTGATCTGTATTCTTAAAGTACAATGAAAAAAATTTAAACAAAGTGCTGTTACTGCCCAAAAAACTAATTGTTCACGCTGTCAACCCCTCTAAGTAGATACATTCGGTGAGAAGAATGCTATGTGCACAGCAGTAGCGATCTTCTTGTAGAATATGTCGCCGTTCACACACATCCCTTGTCAACCTGCTAACGAAAGAAAATGCAATCATTAGCGCAATCCAAAGCAACCAACATGAGTAATTTTATCTGTATTCTCAAACCATAATGAAAAAAATGAAAACTTCCAGCTGTTACTTACCAAAAAACTAATTATTCATGCAGTCATTCTCTGTACGTAGATACATTCGGTGAGAACAATGGTATGTGCACAGCACTAGCAATTTTCTTGTAGAATATGTCGCCGCTCACACACATCTCTTGTCAACCTGCTAACGAAAGAAACTGCAATCATTAGCGCAATCCAAAGCAACCAGAATGTGTAATTTTATCTGTATTCTCAAACCATAATGAAATAAATTAAAAATTTCCAGCTGTTACTTACCAAAAAACTAATTATTCATGCAGTCATCCTCTGTACGTGGATACATTCGGTGAGAAGAATGCTATGTGCACAGCACTAGCGATTTTCTTCTAGAATATGTCGCCGCTTCCACACATCTGTTGTCGACCTGCTAACGAAAGGAAAGGAAATCATTAGCGCACTCCAAAGTCACCAGAATGTGTAATTTGATCTGTATTCTTAAAGTACAATGAAAAAAATTTAAACTAAGTGCTGTTACTGCCCAAAAAACTAATTGTTCACGCTGTCAATCCCTCTATGTAGATACATTCGGTGAGAAGAATGCTATGTGCACAGCACTAGCGATCTTTTTGTAGAATATGTCGCCGTTCACACACGCCCCTTGTCAACCTGCTAACGAAAGAAAATGCAATCATTAGCGCCATCCAAAGCAACCAACATGTGTAATTTTATCTGTATTCTCAAACCATAATGAAATAAATTAAAAAATTCCAGCTGTTACTTACCAAAAAACTAATTATTCATGCAGTCATCCTCTGTACGTGGATACATTCGGTGAGAAGAATGCTATGTGCACAGCACTTGCGATTTTCTTCTAGAATATGTCGCCGCTCACACACATCTGTTGTCAACCTGCTAACGAAAGGAAAGGAAATCATTAGCGCACTCCAAAGTCACCAGAATGTGTAATTTGATCTGTATTCTTCAAGTACAATGAAAAAATTTAAACAAAGTGCTGTTACTGCCGAAAAAACTAATTGTTCACGCTGTCAACCCCTCTAAGTAGATACATTCGGTGAGAACAGTGCTATGTGCACAGCACTAGCGATCTTCTTGTAGAGAATGTCGCCGTTCACACACATCCCTTGTCAACCTGTTAATGAAGGAAAATGGAATCATTAGCGCAATCCAAAGCAACCAACATGTGTAATTTTATCTGTATTCTCAAACCATAATGAAATAAATTAAAAATTTCCAGCTGTTACTTAGCAAAAAACTAATTATTCATGCAGTCACCCTCTGTAAGTGGATACATTCGGTGAGAAGAATGCTATGTGCACAGCACTAGCGATTTTCTTCTAGAACATGTCGCCGCTCCCACACATCTGTTGTCAACCTGCTAACGAAAGGAAAGGAAATCATTAGCGCCCTCCAAAGTCACCAGAATGTGTAATTTGATCTGTATTCTTAAAGTACAATGAAAAAAATTTAAACAAAGTGCTGTTACTGCCCAAAAAACTAATTGTTCACGCTGTCAACCTCTCTAAGTAGATACATTCGGTGAGAAGAATGCTATGTGCACAGCACTAGCGATCTTCTTGTAGAATATGTCGCCGTTCACACACATCTCTTGCCAACCTGCTAACGAAAGAAAATGAAATCACTAGCGATCCAAAGCAACCAGAATGTGTAATTTTATCTGTGTTCTCAAACCATAATGAAAAAAATGAAAACTTCCAGCTGTTACTTACCAAAAAACTAATTATTCATGCAGTCATTCTCTGTACGTAGATACATTCGGTGAGTACAATGGTATGTGCACAGCACTAGCAATTTTCTTGTAGAATATGTCGCCGCTCACACACATCTCTTGTCAACCTGCTAACGAAAGAAACTGCAATCATTAGCGCAATCCAAAGCAACCGGAATGTGTAATTTTATCTATATTCTCAAACCATAATGAAATAAATTAAAAATTTCCAGCTGTTACTTACCAAAAAACTAATTATTCATGCAGTCATCCTCTGTACGTGGATACATTCGGTGAGAAGAAAGCTATGTGCACAGCACTAGCGATTTTCTTCTAGAATATGTCGCCGCTTCCACACATCTGTTGTCGACCTGCTAACGAAAGGAAAGGAAATCATTAGCGCACTCCAAAGTCACCAGAATGTGTAATTTGATCTGTATTCTTAAAGTACAATGAAAAAAATTTAAACAAAGTGCTGTTACTGCCCAAAAAACTAATTGTTCACGCTGTCAACCCCTCTAAGTAGATACATTCGTTGAGAAGAATGCTATGTGCACAGCACTAGCGATCTTCTTGTAGAATATGTCGCCGTTCACACACATCCCTTGTCAACATGCTAACGAAAGAAAATGCTATCATTAGCGCAATCCAAAACAACCAGAATGTGTAATTTTATCTGTATTCCCAAACCATAATGAAATAAATTAAAAATTTTAAGCTGTTACTTACCAAAAAACTAATCATTCATGCAGTCATTCTCTGTACGTAGATACATTCGGTGAGAAGAATGCTGTGTGCACAGCTCTAGCGATTTTCTTCTAGAATATGTCGCCGCTCACACACATCTCTTGTCAATCTGCTAACGAAAGAAAATGCAATCATTGGCGCAATCAAAAGCAACCAGAATGTGTAATTTTATCTGAATTCTCAAACCATAATGAAAAAAATTAAAACTTCCAGCTGTTACTTACCAAAAAACTAATTATTCATGCAGTCATCCTCTGAACGTACATACATTCGGTGAGAAGAATGCTATGTGCACAGCACTAGCGATTTTCTTCTAGAATATGTCGCCGCTCCCACACATCTGTTGTCAACCTGCTAACGAAAGGAAAGGAAATCATTAGCGCACTCCAAAGTCACCAGAATGTGTAATTTGATCTGTATTCTTAAAGTACAATGAAAAAAATTTAAACAAAGTGCTGTTACTGCCCAAAAAACTAATTGTTCACGCTGTCAACCCCTCTAAGTAGATACATTCGGTGAGAAGAATGCTATGTGCACAGCAGTAGCGATCTTCTTGTAGAATATGTCGCCGTTCACACACATCCCTTGTCAACCTGCTAACGAAAGAAAATGCAATCATTAGCGCAATCCAAAGCAACCAACATGTGTAATTTTATCTGTATTCTCAAACCATAATGAAAAAAATGAAAACTTCCAGCTGTTACTTACCAAAAAACTAATTATTCATGCAGTCATTCTCTGTACGTAGATACATTCGGTGAGAACAATGGTATGTGCACAGCACTAGCAATTTTCTTGTAGAATATGTCGCCGCTCACACACATCTCTTGTCAACCTGCTAACGAAAGAAATTGCAATCATTAGCGCAATCCAAAGCAACCAGAATGTGTAATTTTATCTGTTTTCTCAAACCATAATGAAAAAAATGAAAACTTCCAGCTGTTACTTACCAAAAAACTAATTATTCATGCAGTCATTCTCTGTACGTACACTCCTGGAAATGGAAAAAAGAACACATTGACACCGGTGTGTCAGACCCACCATACTTGCTCCGGACACTGCGAGAGGGCTGTACAAGCAATGATCACACGCACGGCACAGCGGACACACCAGGAACCGCGGTGTTGGCCGTCGAATGGCGCTAGCTGCGCAGCATTTGTGCACCGCCGCCGTCAGTGTCAGCCAGTTTGCCGTGGCATACGGAGCACCATCGCAGTCTTTAACACTGGTAGCATGCCGCGACAGCGTGGACGTGAACCGTATGTGCAGTTGACGGACTTTGAGCTAGGGCGTATAGTGGGCATGCGGGAGGCCGGGTGGACGTACCGCCGAATTGCTCAACACGTGGGGCGTGAGGTCTCCACAGTACATCGATGTTGTCGCCAGTGGTCGGCGGAAGGTGCACGTGCCCGTCGACCTGGGACCGGACCGCAGCGACGCACGGATGCACGCCAAGACCGTAGGATCCTACGCAGTGCCGTAGGGGACCGCACCGCCACTTCCCAGCAAATTAGGGACACTGTTGCTCCTGGGGTATCGGCGAGGACCATTCGCAACCGTCTCCATGAAGCTGGGCTACGGTCCCGCACACCGTTAGGCCGTCTTCCGCTCACGCCCCAACATCGTGCAGCCCGCCTCCAGTGGTGTCGCGACAGGCGTGAATGGAGGGACGAATGGAGACGTGTCGTCTTCAGCGATGAGAGTCGCTTCTGCCTTGGTGCCAATGATGGTCGTATTCGTGTTTGGCGCCGTGCAGGTGAGCGCCCTAATCAGGGCTGCATACGACCGAGGCACACAGGGCCAACACCCGGCATCATGGTGTGGGGAGCGATCTCCTACACTGGCCGTACACCACTGGTGATCGTCGAGGGGACACTGAATAGTGCACGGTACATCCAAACCGTCATCGAACCCATCGTTCTACCATTCCTAGACCGGCAAGGGAACTTGCTGTTCCAACAGGACAATGCACGTCCGCATGTATCCCGTGCCTCCCAACGTTCTCTAGAAGGTGTAAGTCAACTACCCTGGCCAGCAAGATCTCCGGATCTGTCCCCCATTGAGCATGTTTGGGACTGGATGAAGCGTCGTCTCACGCGGTCTGCATGTCCAGCACGAACGCTGGTCCAACTGAGGCGCCAGGTGGAAATGGCATGGCAAGCCGTTCCGCAGGACTACATCCAGCATCTCTACGATCGTCTCCATGGGAGAATAGCACCCTGCATTGCTGCGAAAGGTGGATATACACTGTACTAGTGCCGACATTGTGCATGCTCTGTTGCCTGTGTCTATGTGCCTGTGGTTCTGTGAGTGTGATCATGTGATGTATCTGACCCCAGGAATGTGTCAATAAAGTTTCCCCTTCCTGGGACAATGAATTCACGGTGTTCTTATTCCAATTTTCAGGAGTGTAGATACATTCGGTGAGAAGAATGCTATGTGCACAGCACTAGCGATCTTCTTGTAGAATATGTCGCCGTTCACACACATCCCTTGACAACCTGCTAACGAAAGAAAATGCAATCATTAGCGCAATCCAAAACAACCAGAATATGTAATTTTATCTGTATTGTCAAACCATAATGAAATAAATTAAAAATTTCCAGCAGTTACTTACCAAAAACCTAATTATTCGTGCAGTCATTCTCTGTACGTAGATACATTCGGTGAGAAGAATGCTATGTGCACAGCTCTAGCGATTTTCTTCTAGAATATGTCGCCGCTCACGCACATCTCTTGTCAATCTGCTAACGAAAGAAAATGCAATCATTGGCGCAATCAAAAGCAACCAGAATGTGTAATTTTATCTGTATTCCCAAACCATAATGAAAACAATTAAAACTTCCAGCTGTTACTTACCAAAAAACTAATTATTCATGCAGTCATCCTGTGAACGTACATACATTCGGTGAGAAGAATGCTATGTGCACAGCACTAGCGATTTTCTTCTAGAATATGTCGCCGCTCCCACACATCTGTTGTCAACCTGCTAACGAAAGGAAAGGAAATCATTAGCGCACTCCAAAGTCACCAGAATGTGTAATTTGATCTGTATTCTTAAAGTACAATGAAAAAAATTTAAACAAAGTGCTGTTACTGCCCAAAAAACAAATTGTTCACGCTGTCAACCCCTCTAAGTAGATACATTCGGTGAGAAGAATGCTATGTGCACAGCACTACCGATCTTCTTGTAGAATATGTCGCCGTTCACAAACATCCCCTGTCAACCTGCTAACGAAAGAAAATGCAATCATTAGCGCAATCCAAAGCAACCAACATGTGTAATTTTATCTGTATTCTCAAACCATGATGAAATAAATTAAAAATTTATAGCTGTTACTTACCAAAAAACTAATTATTCATGCAGTCATCCTCTGTACGTGGATACATTCGGTGAGAAGAATGCTATGTGCACAGCACTAGCGATTTTCTTCTAGAATATGTCGCCGCTCCCACACATCTGTTGTCAACCTGCTAACGAAAGGAAAGGAAATCATTAGCGCACTCCAAAGTCACCAGAATGTGTAATTTGATCTGTATTCTTAAAGTACAATGAAAAAAATTTGAACAAAGTGCTGTTAATGCCAAAAAAACTAATTGTTCACGCTGTCAACCCCTCTAAGTAGATACATTCGGTGAGAAGAATGCTATGTGCACAGCACTAGCGATCTTCTAGTAGAATATGTCGCCGTTCACACACATCCCTTGTCAACCTGCTAACGAAAGAAAATGAAATCATTAGCGCAATCCAAAGCAACCAGAATGTGTAATTCTATCTGTTTTCTCAAGCCATAATGAAAAAAATGAAACCTTCCAGCTGTTACTTACCAAAAAACTAATTATTCATGCAGTCATTCTCTGTACGTTGATACATTCGGTGAGAAGAATGCTATGTGCACAGCACTAGCGATTTTCTTGTAGAATATGTCGCCGCTCACACACATCTCTTGTCAACCTGCTAACGAAAGAAAATGCAATCATTAGCGCAATCCAAAGCAACCAGAATGTGTAATTTTATCTGTATTCTCAAACCATAATGAAATAAATTAAAAATTTCCAGCTTTTACTTACCAAAGAACTAATTATTCATGCAGTCATCCTCTGTACGTGGATACATTCGGTGAGAAGAATGCTATGTGCACAGCACTAGCGATTTTCTTCTAGAATATGTCGCCGCTTCCACACTTCTGTTGTCAACCTGCTAACGAAAGGAAAGGAAATCATTAGCGCACTCCAAAGTCACCAGAATGTGTAATTTGACCTGTATTCTTAAAATACAATGAAAGAAATTTAAACAAAGTGCTGTTACTGCCCAAAAAACTAATTGTTGACGCTGTCAACCCCTCTAAGTAGATACATTCGGTGAGAAGAATGCTATGTGCACAGCACTAGCGATCTTCTTGTAGAATATGTCGCCGTTCACACACATCCCTTGTCAACCTGGTAACGAAAGAAAATGAAATCATTAGCGCAATCCAAAGCAACCAGAATGTGTAATTATATCTGTTTTCTCAAACCATAATGAAAAAAATGAAACTTCCAGCTGTTACTTACCAAAAAACTAATTATTCATGCAGTCATTCACTGTACGTAGATACATTCGGTGAGAAGAATGCTGTGTGCACAGCACTAGCGATTTTCTTGTAGAATATGTCGCCGCTCCCACACATGTGTTGTCAACCTGCTAACGATAGAAATTGCAATCATTAGCGCAATCGAAAGCAACCAGAATGTGTAATTTTATCTGTATTCTCAAACCATAATGAAATAATTTAAAAATTTCCAGCTGTTACTTACCAAAAAACTAATTATTCATGCAGTCATTCACTGTACGTAGATACATTCGGTGAGAAGAATGCTGTGTGCACAGCACTAGCGATTTTCTTCTAGAATATGTCGCCGCTTCCACACTTCTGTTGTCAACCTGCTAACGAAAGGAAAGGAAATCATTAGCGCACTCCAAAGTCACCAGAATGTGTAATTTGATCTGTATTCTTAAAGTACAATGAAAAAAATTTAAACAAAGTGCTGTTACTGCCCAAAAAACTAATTGTTCACGCTGTCAACCCCTCTAAGTAGATACATTCGGTGAGAAGAATGCTATGTGCACAGCACTAGCGATCTTCTTGTAGAATATGTCGCCGTTCACACACATCCTTTGTCAACCTGCTAACGAAAGAAAATGCAATCATTAGCGCAATCCAAAGCAACCAACATGTGTAATTTTATCTGTATTCTCAAACCATAATGAAATAAATTAAAAATTTCTAGCTGTTACTTACGAAAAAACTAATTATTCATGCAGTCATCCTCTGTACTTGGATACATTCGGTGAGAAGAATGCTATGTGCACAGCACTAGCGATTTTCTTCTAGACTATGTCGCCGCTCCCACACATCTGTTGTCAACGTGCTAACGAAAGGAAAGGAAATCATTAGCAAACTCCAAAGTCACCAGAATGTGTAATTTGATCTGTATTCTTAAAGTACAATGAAAAAAATTTAAACAAAGTGCTGTTACTGCCCAAAAAACTAATTGTTCACGCTGTCAACCTCTCTAAGTAGATACATTCGGTGAGAAGAATGCTATGTGCACAGCACTAGCGATCGTCTTGTAGAATATGTCGCCGTTGACACACATCCCTTGTCAACCTGCTAACGAAAGAAAATGAAATCATTAGCGCAATCCAAAGCAACCTGAATGTGTAATTTTGTCTGTATTCTCAAACCATAATGAAATAAATTAAAAATTTCCAGCTGTTACTTACCAAAAAACTAATTATTCATGCAGTCATCCTCTGTACGTGGATACATTCGGTGAGAAGAATGCTATGTGCACAACACTACCGATTTTCTTCTAGAATATGTCGCCGCTCCCACACATCTGTTGTCAACCTGCTAACGAAAGGAAAGGAAATCATTAGCGCCCTCCAAAGTCACCAGAATGTGTAATTTGATCTGTATACTTAAAGTACAATGAAAAAAATTTAAACAAAGTGCTGTTACTGCCCAAAAAACAAATTGTTCACGCTGTCAACCCCTCTAAGTAGATACATTCCGTGAGAAGAATGCTATGTGCACAGCACTAGCGATCTTCTTGTAGAATATGTCGCCGTTCACACACATCTCTTGCCAACCTGCTAACGAAAGAAAATGAAATCATTAGTGCAATACAAAGCAACCAGAATGTGTAATTTTATCTGTTTCCTCAAACCATAATGAAAAAATGAAAACTTCAAGCTGTTACTTACCAAAAAACAAATTATTCGTGCAGTCATTCTCTGTACGTAGATACATTCGGTGAGAAGAATGCTATGTGCACAGCACTAGCGATTTTCTTGTAGAATATGTCGCCGCTCACACACATCTCTTTTCAACCTGCTAACGAAAGAAATTGCAATCATTAGCGCAATCCAAAGCAACCAGAATGTGTAATTTTATCTGTATTCTCAAACCATACTGAAATAAATTAAAAATTTCCAGCTGTTACTTACCAAAAAACTAATTATTCATGCAGTCATCCTCTGTACGTGGATACATTCGGTGAGAAGAATGCTATGTGCACAGCACTAGCGATTTTCTTCTAGAATATGTCGCCGCTCCCACACATCTGTTGTCAACCTGCTAACGAAAGGAAAGGAAATCATTAGCGCACTCCAAAGTCACCAGAATGTGTAATTTTATCTGTTTTCTCAAACCGTAATGAAAAAAATGAAAACTTCCAGCTGTTGCTTACCAAAAAACTAATTGCTCATGCAGTCATTCTCTGTACGTAGATACATTCGGTGAGAAAAATGCTATGTGCACAGCACTAGCGATTTTCTTGTAGAATATGTCGCCGTTCACACACATCTCTTGCCAACCTGCTAACGAAAGAAAATGAAATCACTAGCGCAATCCAAAGCAACCAGAATGTGTAATTTTATCTGTTTTCTCAAACCGTAATGAAAAAAATGAAAACTTCCAGCTGTTACTTACGAAAAAACTAACTGCTCATGCAGTCATTCTCTGTACGT